>NC_086445.1:591438945-591631445 GCF_028390025.1 Pseudophryne corroboree | reverse complement strand
CCAGTTCTCTTTCTTCTGTGATTCTCTGTCACAGAATTGAATTTAGTTTTATATATACATATTATTTTGTTGTAGGACTGTGACTGTGGACAGCATCTACTGCTGGAGATACGTTGCCTCGTTTATCTATCTTTACGGTTTTAATACTGTTTATTACTCCTGTATTACATAGCTGTGATTGTATTATACATATGCGCCCTCTAGTGGTTAACTGTATTCAAGACTGCTTACTCAATATACTCTCTTATGCACCTAAACATTACTTATTATAGTTGACTGAAACCTTTTTTAAATTGTTTATTCTATGATGACACGTTTATTACATTGTCACTGATGTATTCCAACCTGACACCTGTTTAAAATTGACCTGTGTTCTATCTCACTGCTTATGTTTTATGTTTATGTTTAGCTGTTTTACTCGTTCTTCGCACGGGAGTTTTGGTACTTACCGATAAATCCTTTTTTCGGAAGCTATAGGGGACACTGGCACAAGACTGTGGGGTGATGATGGTGGCTTACAGGGAGCTGGCACTTTAAATAATCTAAGAAGTGAAACAGGCTCCTCCCCCTCTATCCCCCATCATCCCTCAGTTATGAATTAGTCGAGAGGAGACAGGAACAAGAGAACAGAAACTAGACGAGGGAAGAGGACATATAACAATTAAACACAACAGAACAACAAGGAAGGAAAGAGATAAGCGACGGGCGGCCAGTGTCCCCTATGGCTTCCGAAAAAGGGATTTATCGGTAAGTACCAAAATCCCCCTTTTTCTGTCAGCCACTGGGGACACTGGCACAACTTCAAGACTGTGGGGACATCCCAAAGTTTCCCCCCTGGGTGGGAGATTGCTGGGGAACTTGCAAAACAAGACGGCTAAACCGTGAAGACGAAGCCGCAAAAGTATCAAACTTGTAGAATTTAGCAAATGTATGAATACTGGACCAAGTGGCTGCTCTACACAGTAGCACCCCCCTACTAGCGGCCCATGAAGACCCAACTGAGCGTGTAGAGTGGGCAGCAAAGGTTAATGGAGGTCGCCTAAATTGGTGTAGATAGGCCTGATGAATAGTCAACCAGATCCAGCGAGCCAAGGTCTGCTTAGTAGCAGGCCACCCTAGACGCGGGAGATCATAAAGTACGAATAAAGCATCAGTCTTTCGTAACGGTGCTGCTCGTTTCACGTAGATCTTCAACGTTCTCATCACATCCAAATAAGAAGGTGTCCCAGAATCCTCCTGCAAGGATGGTACCACAATAGGCTGATTGATATGAAAAGCCAACACAACCTTGGGAAGAAAAGAGGCATGTGTTCTCAACACTGCCCTATTATGATGGAAAATTAAGTAGGGAGGTTTACAAGACAAGGCACTTAATTCAGATACTCTCTGGCTGAAGCTATGGCCAGCAGAAAGAGTCTTCCAAGTAAGATATTTAAGGTCTGCTTCTTCCAAGAGTTCAAAACAGGGTTACTGTAGATAATCCAGCATCAGATTTAAATCCCAAGGAGCTGTAGGAGGAAAAAAATAGGGGTTGTACCCATATGACCCCTTGTAGGAAAGTTTGCACATTTGGTAAGCGCGCAAGGTGTCTCTGGGGGGGGGGAATTGATAAAAAAGGCAGATACCTGAACTTTCTGGGATCCCAGATGAAGTCCGGAATCTAAACCTGCCTGAAGAAAGAGCAAAAATCGTGAGAGACGAAAATAATCCAATTGAAACACTTTTCGGTCACACCAAGAGATATACGACCGCCAGATGCGATGGTAATGGGCTGCCGTAACAGGCTTTCGTGCCCGCAACATAGTGGGAATCACACCTTCCGGAATCCCTTTGCGTTTTAGGATGTCTGCCTCAAGAGCCATCCCGTTAAACGTAGCCGTGGTAAATCTGGATGCACGAAGGGCCCTTGATGGAGTAGATCTGGACGCAGAGGGAGAGGCCAAGGATCGTCTGCTAGCAGAAGGCATAGGTCTGAAAACCAAGCTCTACGAGGCCAATCTGGTGCCACCAAAATCACCGTGATTGACTCCCTTTTGATTCCCTTGAGAATACATACGAGACAATAGAGGGAATGGAGGAAACACGCATACTTGGTCATACGGCCAAGTCACGGCCACAGCGTCTACAGCTTCCATTTGAGGATCCCGTGTTCTGGAGCTGTATCGAGGAAGCTGATGATTGAGGCGGGACGCCATGTGATCCACCTCTGAACACCCCCAGCATTGTGTTAGGGCATCGAACACCTCTGGGTGAAGTGCCCATTCTCCTGGATGTAGATTGTGGCGGCTGAGGTAGTCTGCTTCCCAATTGTCTACTCCTGGAATGAATACCGCCAAGATAATTACAGCGTTGTGTTCTGCCCACTGGAAGATGCATGTCACCTCTCGCATCGGCTGGCGACTGAGAGTTCCTCCCTGTTTGTTTACGTACGCTACAGCAGTCACGTTGTCCGATTGAACCTTTATCGCCTTGGATCGAACAATGTGGGCAGCTTGTACCAGCGCATTGTAGATCGCTCTCAGTTCCAACACATTTATTGGCAACAGTGATTCCTTTGGCCCTGAAGATGGAAGTCCAACACAACCGCACCCCATCCCCTGAGGCTGGCATCCGTCATTAGGAGCGTCCAGTTCCATATTCCGAAACGCCTTCCCACAGTGAGATTGGTGGTTCCAGCTGCACAAAGAAGCGAAATTCGTGTCTCTAGAGTCAGACGAACCAACTGCTGAAGATGTAGATGCGACCCCGACCACTGATGTAACAGGTCCAGCTGGAAAGGACGTGGATGAAAAAACGGCCGAACTCCAGAGTTTCGAAGGCAGCTACCATTTTTCCAAGCAAACAGATGCATAAATGGACTGACACCAATCGTGGTTTGAGGACAGCTTGGACCAGGTTCCTTATACTCAGAGCTTTGTCTTGTGGCAGAAAATAACTTTCTGCACGCTAGTTTTTGTCTTGTGGCAGAAAATAACTTTCTGCACGCTAGTGTCTAAGAGCACACCAAGAAACTGGATACGTTGTGATGGTTGGAGGTTGGATTTTCGAAAAATTGATTATCCATCTGTGCTCCACTAACACAATGTATGTTAATAGAGCATGCTCCTGGAGAATAAGATCGGATGGAGCTTTGAGGAGGAGGTCGTCTAGGTATGGTATTATTGTGACTACTAATGGCCTGAGGTGAGCAATCACCACCGACATGACCTTGTTAAAACACCCTGGGTGCCGTGGACAGTCTGAATGGCAAGGCTTTAAACTGAAAATGATCCTGTTGAATAGTGAATCTGAGAAACGCTTGGTGAGGTTCCCAGATCGGGATGTGGAGATACGCATCTTTAATAGCCAGAGATCATGAACTCCTTGGGTTCCAGGCACGAAATCACTGAGTTGAGTGACTCCATCTTGAACCGGTAATAAGTTAGAAACTGATTCAATGATTTTAGGTTCAGGATAGGTCTTACAGCTCCATACGGTTTTGGAACTACAAAAAGATTGGAATAATAACCCTTCTTTCGCTAAAGCGGTGGCACCGGCATTAATACTGCCGATTCCACTAAGATCCGTATTGCACCTTGAAGGGCTAACCGTTTGTCCAGAAGAATTGGTAGACTTGTCGTAAAATATTTCTTTGGCGGTAAAACTTTGAAATCTAACTTGTACCCTTGGGAGATGATATTATGAATCCACGCATTGTCGGATATCTTGAACCAGGCATCTTGAAAATTTCGAAGCCGCGCTCCCACCATACCTGGTGGGAAGGGAAACAGTCATGCCACGGTCTTTTCTGTAGGCTTTGAGTCCTGACGACGAGCAACGACTGGTTGTTTGCCACGACATCTGCCTCGCAAGGATGAATTTCTGCCAAGTGCTCTAAAAGATTGAGTGGGACGAAAAGACCGAAAAGATATTCTGGAATAAGAGCGTTTAGGCGGTGGTGGAAGGGCCAGTAAAAAGGTAGATTTACACCCCCCCCCCTTCTCCCGGTAGCTTGTGAAATTAATGTATCCAGTTCTTTTCCAAAAAGAATGTCACCTGTAAACAGCAGTGCCTCTGCCGCTCTCTTGGACTCCATATCTACCTGCCATGCACTCTTCTGGCAGCAATAGCCGAAGCGGAGATTCTCAAATTCACCTGGCCGATATCTCTGGCCGCTTCCCCTAAATATATGGCTGACTCCTTAATGTGTTCCGCTAGGATAACAACTACTTCAAATCGGAACTATATTTTGTAAATCCGTAATTAACTTAGTGGCCCAATGCTCCACTGCTTTGTTCAGCCAAGAGCTCACCAAGGTTGGTCGAAGGGATACACCTGCGGCCGAATAAATGGATTTCAGCATGGTGTCCAGTTTCCGTTCAGATGGGTCTTTCAAAGAAGTTGCACCCGGAACAGGTAATGCCGCCTTCTTTGAAAGCCTGGAGAGAGAGGAGTCCACCCGAGTTGACTTTTCTCACTTATCTGTCATGGACGATGGAAACGGGCAACTACTGAGGAATCTTTTAGGCATTTGAAACAGGTTGTCTGGGTTTTTCCATGCCTCTGTCAGCTGATCATCCAGCTTTTTTGCAAAGATAAGTGACTGATGATCGCTGTTTTCTACCAAATAAGGCAGTATCTGGCGAATCCGGTGCAGTAGTTTCGGAGAAGTTCAAAACCTGTTTTATTGCAAAAAAAAAAAAAAAAGGATTCGAACCCTTGGGAAGATTCCGGAGAAACTTCATAGTCCGCTTCAGCAATCTCGCCCAATTCCCGTTAGTCTTCTTCAGCTTCGTCCTGGGAGAGAAGTTCTGATTCATCGGACTGCAGAAGTAATGGTACTGGACGCTTTTCAGCCTTAGCCACCGTCTGTGGCTGTTTATTGGACGTGTCCAAGCATTTTGCGAGACCCTCAACTGACTTGGATAGCCCTGTCACCCAGGGCGGTTCCATAGCAATAGAGGGAACATCATGTTGAGGAAAGTCCGTAATCGTCTCGCGAGTCTTCCGTAAAGCAGCCACCTCAGTATGTAATTGAGAAATGGTTTCTGTGAGCACTACCACCCAGGGGGGAAAATTAGCATCTTGGGACGGATTAACTAATGTAAACTCTGAAGCACATGCTTCACATAGGGAGGAGTCATCTGTGTGAGCCTTTTTGTTACACTTCGCACAGACAAATTATTTCTGTGACGCCTTGTTCACTGGTCCCTTGCCTGCCATTGTTATGAGCAGAGTGGAGACACATAAAATTCCCAGCCAGCACACCCAGTTGAAGAAATTTAAAGTGCATAATCCAATTTTGAATCCCGAACCTCCGACCCTCGGTCAGGTGAGAAGTCTGAAGCCACCACAGAAGAGAAATCCTGGCTTTTGGTGACAGACGTATCCTCTGGTGCATGTGAAGATGCGATCCGGTGATTTGTCCAACAGATCCAGCTGGAAGGGCCTTGCATGAAACCTTCCGTACTGCAGAGACTCGTAAAATGCGACCATCTTCCCCAGAAGGCGAATGCATAGATATCTGGGTTGGTTTTAGAACATCCCGCATCATCGACTGGATTACCAATGTCTTTTCCAACGGAAGGAATACCTTCTGTTCCTCCGTATCCAGTATCATCCCCAGGAATGGAAGCCTCCACGATAGTTCAGAATCCACCCTTGATCCTGGAGTAGTCGAGTTGAGAGGGCAATGCTGTCCAACAACCTCTCCCTGGATGGTGTTTTGATCAGCAGGTCGTCCAGGTAAAGTATTATGTTCACTCGTTTGCGGAGGAGAAACATCATCTCCGCCATTACCTTGGTGAACACCCTCGGTGCCGTGAAGAGGCCAAATGGCAGGGCCTGGAACTGGTAGTGACAGTCCTGAAGTGCAAGCCTGATGAGGCGGCCAAATCAGAATATGAAGGTACGCATCCATCCTTGATGTCCAGAGACACCAGAAATTCCCCTTCATCCAGACCTGAGATCACTACTCTCAGAGACTCCATCTTGAACTTGAACATGAACACCCGCAAGTACGGGTTCAGTGATTTGAGGTTTAAAATGGGCCTTACCGAACCGTCCGGTTTCGTAACCACAAACAGGTTGAAGTAATAACCCTTGTTTTCTAGTTGAGGTATAACTGGGACAATGACCTGAGTCTGTACCCGTTTGTGAATGGCTGCCTGTAAAAGTCATACTTGCTTCTGGAGAAGCTGGTAAGCCTGATTTGAAGAATCTGGGAGGTGGGAGGTCTTGAAACTCCAGTCTGTATCCCTGGGTAATAAGGTCCCTTACCCAGGGATCTTGGCAAGATGTTGTCCAAACGTGACTGAAATAATGGAACCGGGCTCCCACCTGCCTGTCTTCCAGGCAGAGCGGTCCACCGTCATGCTGACGGCTTTGAGAAAGCAGATCTGGAGGTCTGTTCCTGAGAACCTGAAGCTGCTCGTTTTCTGGGTGTACCATTATTGCTTTTGAAGGCTGCAGAAGAACCCTTGGGTTTGCCTTTAAATTTTGCGGTCCGAAAGGACTGCAGAGTTGGAGCAGAGTAGGGTTTCCTGGCTGGAGGTACTGCGGAAGGAAGGTAAGTAGACTTACCGGCCGTAGCCTTGGATATTCACTTATCCAGGTTATCTCCAAATAGGACCTCTCTTGTGAATGGTAGGCTTTCCAGGCCTTTCCTGGAATCCGCAGTCCACTGGCGTACCCACAAGCCCTTGCGTGCTGACACTGCCATGGCAGTGGTGCGTGCGTTTAGCAAACCAATTTCCTTTATGGCCTCCACCATAAAGTTAGCAGAGTCTTGAATATCCTGTAGGAGTAAAATTATTTTCCCCCTGAGCAAGGAATCTAATTCGTCAATTAGGTTACTTGACCACTTAGCAATGGCCTTAGTGATCCATGCACAAGCAATAGTGGGTCTCTGGGCCACCCCTGCAGCAGTGTATAAAGATTTGAGAGTGGTCTCAATCTTGCGGTCAGCAGTGTCCTTTAAGGATGCTGCCCCAGGAACAAGTGAGACCTAGACACCGATGCATCCACAATCCCATTTCTTCCTATCCTCGAGAGGAAAGGGAAAGGATGTAATTAATCTTTTAGTGATCTGTAACTTTTTGTCAGGATTAGCCCAAGTTTCTTCAAACAGGGCATTCAATTCTTTTGATGCAGGAAAAGTTGCTGGGGATTTATTTTTTATATTAAAATAAGATTCCTCCTCTACCTCCGCCACCCCGTCAGGAATGTGAAGGACATTTCTGATAGCTTCCATCAGGGCCTGTATTCCTTGTGACAGGACAGCATCCCCACCACTCGACTTCACCCTCCTCTGGGTCAGATGTATCGTCATCAGTACACAGAGAAGGGTTTTTGATCCTGCACCGACCTAGATTCAAAATACAAAAGTGATAATGTAAACCAGGGATGGACAATGAAGTTTAGGCAATTCCTATCCGTCCGTATGGCGGTGCGCCCAGAGTCAAAAATGGGGGGAAAAACATTGTATACGTAAAGAGAAAAGTATGACTCTTGTTTGGGCGCACTCTTCGGTTAACTAGATATAAAGAAATAGTTCTAAAAATTGATTCAATCTTTATTTCAACTTTCTAAAATGCACTAAGAAGCAGAACTAACAAAAAGGTGTTGGGACAAGTATAGCTGTCCCTAGTGGGGAGAGAAATCTCCCAGGATGGGAAAAAATGTTCAGATCTCAGTTATGCCTGGATAACAGCATATCGGAAGGTGGCTACATGTTAAGCTGCTTCCGTCTGCTCAAGATCTGTACAAACTGTGTTTGTATTAATGCAGCCCTGAGAAGGGTTAATTCGTGAGTGGGAGAACCCAAACACTGAATGACAATTCTATTAGGCGCCACTGTTGTATTGATGTAGCCCTAAATTGGGTTAATTCGTGCGTGGGAGGACCCAAACATTGAATAATGGTTTTCTTGCACACCACTGTCTGGGTAAAAGGAGAAAGAGTAAATAAGGAAGAGAATAAGGCGTAAGTGGTGATACTGCTGTCGGTGTGGTTTTCACAGGAAAGGGAGTCTTCCTACTTCACTGGGTATTCCCTAGTGGTCGCCCATCTAGGTACTAACTCAGCCCACCTAGGTTTAGCTTCCAAGATCGGACGAGATTGGGCGTGAACGTAGGGGTATGGTCGTAGGAATGTAATCCTATGACACCAATGAGAGTGCACCGAATAGGAGGATTGATTCCTCCTAGGAATCGGAATGCTAGGAATGCATAGGGAAGGAGAAAGATGAGGGCTAGATGAGTAGGTGTGAATCTGCTGTCCACGTTAGACTGGAGAAACGTGTCCCCTGGGGGACACGTACCCCAGAATCATGGATGAGAGTTCACAGAAGGAAGGAAAGTGGGAAAAATTAAGACAATGAGGACAAGTGGTTATCACAGGGCCGTAATGTTAGATTGAGTCCCTTTGGGTCACCTCTATTATTGGAAAATAATAGATCCAGGTTGAAAAAATAATAACAATGTAATTAATGTCCGCAACAGATTCACAGGAAGAATAGTACCGTTGAATCTAGGTGATGCAAGTTGCATAACAAATCACTGGATATGTCTGATACCTCTATTACATGCAGTTTTCAGCAATATCTAATGGATGAGGTTCTATCTAGTGCACCGTGCCTAGGCAGACACTGGTGATATTATCCGGAAGTCGTCTATGGACAGAAATGTGTGTGTATGTCCTATAGACCAATGTATGAGGCGGAGTGACTATCACCTATGCGAACATCGTTTCGGTGATATGTCCCCAAAGAAACAAAAAAGCATAATACATACAGTTTGCAAAAACACTATGGCAGGCTACAAGGCGGGATTACATAACATCTGTAAAGTATTTAAATGCAAGAGACAAAAGTGTTCCTGTAACCAAAGGTGGGCAAAAAATATATTAAAGAATAACCGTGGGTATTTTAAGCTCATTCACTGAAAAATATATATCTGAGAGTCTATCAAAGACTCTCCCAATAACCAACATATAGCATTTTTTTGCTGGAATGAAGAAACTGAGCTATCACAGATAAGTAATGGATGTCGTTCATTCAGTTAGTAAGTGATCAGGGTGCCTGTACCTGGGGCTGGGCTGTCAAAGAAGCCCTGCCCCTGTCACAGGATTAGATCACAATGTACCCAACTGACAGCTACATATACATGCAATACAATTGGGCTGGAGCCACCAGCATATAAATAATTTCTAATATAAACAGGTATGAACTTTTTGAGTTAGGACAGGTACAATGAAATATTGAATAAGTATCAAATATCACCCAATCGGTTGTCAAATCGGTAAGGTGCCCATAAGGAACAGATGTAAGGTAGGTGGAGTGCCCGCTAGGAAAACGCGTTTCACCCGATTCCGGGCTTGTTCACTTCCATTCTGAGCTGCTTCTTAGTTGTGACAGAACTGGTTATTTATGGCCCCTGAAGGTTATTGTCAGCCAATGGCTGACCATGGGGGTAGGGTAAAAATAAACTTGGTCCAATTAAATGCCTATACGCATTGTGCATGCTACTAATATGCTAATTTTATAAATAGAAAGGGCGGAAGTGTGACTTCACACTTCCGCCCTGGTAATGAATCACAGTATGGCCTAGGGAGGGATATAAACCTGTGTTATGATAAGCAAGCTGAAAACATTAAGGGGAGGGTGAGAATTAATCCTACCACGAGTAGTATCAACTTTACATGTGAAATCGCGGACATCCGTGTAGCTCCGGTCAGCCTAAGCGGGCTGACCGGAGCTACACGGATGTCCGCGATTTCACATGTAAAGTTGATACTACCCGTGGTAGGATTAATTCTCACCCTCCCCTTAATGTTTTCAGCTTGCTTATCATAACACAGGTTTATATCCCTCCCTAGGCCATACTGTGATTCATTACCAGGGTGGAAGTGTGAAGTCACACTTCCGCCCTTTCTATTTATAAAATCAGCATATTAGTAGCATGCACAATGCGTATAGGCATTTAATTGGACCAAGTTTATTTTTACCCCACCCCCATGGTCAGCCATTGGCTGACAATAACCTTCAGGGGCCATAAATAACCAGTTCTGTCACAACTAAGAAGTGTCACAACTGAGGGCCTGAGCTGACGGAAGGCAGCCTCAGTTGTAGGGGCTGAGATGTACCGGAACCTGGGAGGTTGTATCAGACCCCTGGACATGTAAGTAACATGAAGAGAAACCGCCCGAAGGCGTGACCACGACAACTTGAGTAAAAGTCAATGATATTTATGACAAACTCCATGCATCACAGTAGCAGTAAAAAGTAACATAAAAATCAGCAGAGAAATAATAATACAGTTCCTGGGTACTACAGGGTGGCAGGGGCCACAGAGCTCTGGTGGTATGAGACAGTTCTTATTATCTGCAAGTTGGAAAGTCCTTACCAGGCTCAACTGTAGCAATGAGGAAAGCCCAGGATCGTACCAGCTGGTGTTCCAGGGAAAGCTGGACTGCTGTAGATAAAATGCTGCTGTGGGTACTGGTTAGAACCAGACAGGTGTTGGCACGGAGTGGATACTGGCTGGAACCAGTTAAATAATAAATAAAGCTTGAGAGCGATGCAATGTAGATGAAATGTAGAATTTGAGAGCGGAGAAATAATAATACCGGTGGAGAGTGGTAAACTGCAGAAAGGACACCGGCCCTTTAAGAGAAGCTGTACACTGCTGGAAGCTGAGCTGGAAGCAGGTGATGTTGTAGCTGGAAACAGGTGAGTCCAGTATGGATCGGAGAGTCAGGCTACACCGCAGATGGAATGCTGGTGCGGGTCTCTATAGCAGAAGTCTGGAGACAGGAGCTGGAACCTGGAAGACATTCACAGAAGAGAGACAAACTGGAACTAGGTTTGACAACCAAAGCACTGACGCCTTCCTTGCTCAGGCACAACCTATTTATACCTGCAGCAAGGAAGGCATTGGCTAGGCAATTATGCAAATTAATAATACAGACAGCAGATTGGTGAATATGATCAGATGACAGAATCCAAGATGGCTGCGCCCATGCAGACACTTGGAGGGAAGTTTGGTTTGTAATCCATGTGGTCTGGAAAACAGTAATGGCGGCGCCGGCCACCGGAGACAGGAGACGCCAGGCTGACAGGTGCACATCCAACCACGCGGACACAGCGGAGGCCGCGGCTGACGTAATCCGCCACTCTGAATGCAGAAGCTCAGGAACGGCGGCGGAGGCCGCGGGAGACGCCATGCCAGATGTATAAGGCGTTACTGTGACAGCGTCCAGAGAGACAGGAGAGGATGCGGGAATATGCACATCAGGATAACAGATGGGATCCGGTCCTGGAGCGCTGAGCCAGCCTTAGGAGGCATCTGATGGGTAAGAAATGGCGTCCAGATACCCGGATCGTGACAGCACCCCCCCCTTTAGGAGTGGCCCCAGGACACTTCTTTGGCTTTTGAGGAAACTTGGAATGGAATCTCCGGACCAAGGCAGGAGCATGGACATCAGAAGCATTGGTCCATGAACGTTCCTCAGGGCCATAACCCTTCCAGTCAATAAGATACTGAAGT
Organism: Pseudophryne corroboree; assembly: GCF_028390025.1. Taxonomy (NCBI): domain Eukaryota; kingdom Metazoa; phylum Chordata; class Amphibia; order Anura; family Myobatrachidae; genus Pseudophryne; species Pseudophryne corroboree. The sequence continues at coordinate 591,619,920 of NC_086445.1, read as the reverse complement.
CGACCGTAACGGTGACGTGAGTCCAGGATCTTGGCCACTTCATACTCAACGCCTCGTTGAGTTTGGACTTTCGGAGTTGGAGGAAGTGAGGAATGAAACCGATTCAAGATTAACGGTTTCAACAGGGAAACATGGAATGTCCTGGGTATTTTTAAGAAAGGAGGTAACTGGAGTCTGTAAGCAACAGGATTGATGACTTGATCAATTTTAAAAGGACCGATGAAGCGAGGTGCAAACTTCATACTGGGAACTCTCAACCTCAAATTCTTCGTGGATAACCATACCCGATCACCCACCTTGAGAGCAGGAACTGCTCGACGCTTCTTATCCGCAAACTTCTTGTACCTGAACGATGCCTTGAGCAGAGCTGATCGTACGCTCTTCCAGATATGGGCAAACTGATGCAAGGTGATATCCACTGCGGGAACAGAAGTTGCTGGAAGCGGTTGGAACTCAGGGACTTTAGGGTGGAATCCAAAGTTGGTGAAGAATGGTGTTGAAGAAGATGAAGAATGATACTGGTTGTTATGACAGAACTCGGCCCAGGGAAGTAATTGAACCCAGTCATCTTGAGAGGAGGACACATAGATGCGGAGGAAGGACTCCAAGTCCTGATTCACCCTCTCAGTCTGACCATTGGTCTGAGGATGGTAAGCCGTGGAAAACTTTAGCTTGACTTGGAGGACTTGACATAAACTTCGCCAGAATTTGGCTGTGAATTGAACTCCTCGATCTGAGATAATTTCTTCTGGAAGACCGTGGAGTCGGAAGATCTCTTGTATGAATACTTGAGCCAACTTGGAAGCTGACGGAAGACCGGTGAGAGGAATGAAGTGTGCCATCTTGGTGAACCGGTCAACTACCACCCAGATGGTATTGAACTTGTTGCACATGGGCAAATCTGTAATAAAATCCATCGACAAACGGGTCCATGGTCGACGGGGAACAGATAGTGGAACCAGTTGCCCCGCAGGCGACTGGCGGGATACTTTATGTTGAGCACACTTTGGGCAAGATGCAATAAACTCCAAAACGTCCTTTTTCAGAGTTGGCCACCAATAGGACCTAGAGATAAACTCCAGGGTTTTTTGGATACCTGTATGTCCGGCAAAGCGGGAAGCATGGGCCCAATGCATGAGCTTCTTCCTTAGTGTCGGCTTCACAAAACTTTTCCCTGATGGGGGCGTAGAGTCCATCCCTACCGTGGAGAATGCCAACGGATTTATAATAGGATGCTTGTCTGAAGACTCTGACTCATTTTCTTGCTCCCATGAGCGGGAAAGGGCATCGGCCTTGCGATTCTGAGAGCCCGGACAGAACTGGAGTTTAAAGTCGAACCTGGAAAAGAAAAGTGCCCATCTGGCCTGACGAGGATTGAGACATTGTGCGCCTTTCAGATATAGAAGGTTCTTGTGGTCTGTAAGGATGGTGATTGAATGAGAAGCTCCCTCCAACAGATATCTCCACTCCTCTAGAGCGAGCTTGATGGCTAGCAACTCCTGGTCGCCAATGGCATAGTTGCGCTCCGCTGGGGAGAACTTCCGTGAGAAGAAACTGCAAGGATGTAAATGGCCATCTTTAGCCCTCTGAGATAACACCGCTCCTACTCCAACGGAGGAGGCATCCACCTCTAAGATGAAAGGAGAGTCGATGTCAGGCTGTTTCAGGACAGGCGCAGAGATGAACCTCTGTTTTAAAAGATGAAAAGCTTGCATGGCTTCTTCAGACCACTTGGACGGGTTAGCACCCTTCTTGGTGAAAGCAGTAATAGGCGCCACAATGGTGGAAAAGTCTCGTATAAACTTTCGGTAATAATTGGCGAACCCTAAGAACCTCTGGACCCCTTTGAGGGTTAAGGGTACCGGCCAATTCTGGATTGCTTGTAGTTTCTCAGGATCCATCTCTAGTCCGGAACCGGACACAATGTACCCTAGAAACGGAATGGACTTGACTTCAAAGACGCATTTCTCTAATTTGCAATAGAGATGATTGACACGGAGACGGGACAGAACCTCCTTTACCCAACAACGATGTTCCTCTAAATTGTTGGCAAAAATGAGGATATCATCTAGATAGACCACGACATGACGGTATAGAATGTCTCTGAAGATCTCATTGACGAAATGCTGGAAGACAGCTGGAGCATTGCTCAATCCGAAGGGCATGACGAGGTACTCATAATGTCCGTCACGGGTGTTAAATGCGGTCTTCCACTCGTCACCCTCACGGATCCGGATGAGATTGCATGCACCTCTCAAGTCCAGCTTTGTAAAGATGGTAGCTCCGCTAACTCTGTCAAAGAGCTCAGTAATCAGGGGTAAAGGATAGCGGTTCTTGATGGTAATGTCGTTCAAACCTCTGTAGTCGATGCACGGCCGCAGACCACCATCTTTCTTTTTTACAAAAAAGAAGCCTGCGCCGGCTGGAGAAGAAGAAGGTCGAATGAACCCCTTTGCTAGGTTCTCTTTAATGTATTCCTCCATAGAATGCGTCTCGGGCAGAGACAACGGATAAGTTCGGCCTCGAGGTGGAACCTTCCCTGGAACGAGATCAATCGGGCAGTCCCATTCTCTATGAGGAGGAAGGATATCAGCAGAAGCCTTACTGAACACATCCGTGAAATCTTGATATGGAGGAGGTGGAACATCAGACGACCTGGGGGAGGAAGAACAGACAGGCAACACTTTAAACAAACATGTCTCAGCACAGGAGGGACCCCATGCCAGGATTTGCGTAGTCGTCCAATCAATTGTAGGATTGTGAAGACGGAGCCATGGAAGGCCCAGGACCACAGGATGTGTGGCTCTTGGAATCACTAAAAGTGAAATAAGTTCGGAATGAAGAACTCCCACTCTCAGACGAACTGGTAGAGTCCTTAGAGCAATAACTGTATCAAAAATTTTACTGCCATCCACGGCAGTTAAGGAAAAGGAGGAAGGAAGTCTCTCGGTGGGTAGGGACCACCGTTTAACATAGGCTTCGGTAATAAAGTTCCCAGCTGCTCCGGAATCCAGGAGGGCAATGACGTTCTGGTAACGTTGAGCAACTTGAAGCGAGACTGGGAGATTACAATCTTGAGGAGATGGAGAGGAGATCATTACTCCTAGCCGGCCCTCTCCTTGGCGAGCTAGGATTTGGAGTTTTCCCGGACGTTTGGGACAGGCATTAATAGTGTGAGACGGAGCTGCACAATACAGACAGAGAGACTCAGAGAGACGTCTTCGGCGCTCAGCAGGAGTTAAACGGGAACGGCCAATTTGCATGGGTTCATCTTTAGTTGGTGACAGTTGGCGAGGAGGAGGAGCAGAAGATTTTGGAGCAGATGATCTTCCACGCTCAGTTGCTCTCTCTCTGAAACGTAAGTCAACTTTCGTACAAAGTGAGATTAGCTCATCTAACTTGGAGGGTAAGTCTCTGGTAGCTAACTCATCTTTAATACGCTCGGATAAACCATGCCAGAATGCAGCATACAGGGCCTCGTCGTTCCATGCCAGTTCAGATGCCAGGATCTGGAACTGTATAAGATATTGTCCTACAGTATGTGATCCCTGGCGTAAACGGAGAATCTCAGACGAAGCTGAAGTTACCCGGCCTGGCTCGTCGAAGATGCGCCTGAATGTTGACACGAATGCAGTGTAAGAAGATAGCAGGGTGTCGGACCTCTCCCATAACGGTGATGCCCAGTCAAGGGCTGAGCCACTGAGAAGTGAGATGATGTAGGCAATTTTTGTACGGTCACTGGGAAAATTGCCAGGTTGTAGCTCAAACTGAATCTCACACTGGTTGAGAAATCCCCTGCAGAATCTTGGAGATCCATCAAATTTTGCTGGCGTTGGAAGATGAAGACGTGGAGCAGAAACGGGTAAGGTGGGTGGGGTTATAGTTGGAGTCACTGTGGTTGACGCCCCAGATGCGCCTGATCCACGGAGAGTTGTCTGAATCCCATCCAGCAGAGTAGAGAGATCCTGGAGACAGCGGATGATGTGGCCCTGTGCAGCCTCCTGATGTTCAAGTCGGGCTGCCAGTTCTTGCATCGGCCTGGCCGCTTGATCCTGGTCTCCGGTTGGATTCATTTGGTCAGTGCTTACTGTCACAACTGAGGGCCTGAGCTGACGGAAGGCAGCCTCAGTTGTAGGGGCTGAGATGTACCGGAACCTGGGAGGTTGTATCAGACCCCTGGACATGTAAGTAACATGAAGAGAAACCGCCCCGAAGGCGTGACCACGACAACTTGAGTAAAAGTCAATGATATTTATTTATGACAAACTCCATGCATCACAGTAGCAGTAAAAAGTAACATAAAAATCAGCAGGGAAATAATAATACAGTTCCTGGGTACTACAGGGTGGCAGGGGCCACAGAGCTCTGGTGGTATGAGACAGTTCTTATTATCTGCAAGTTGGAAAGTCCTTACCAGGCTCAACTGTAGCAATGAGGAAAGCCCAGGATCGTACCAGCTGGTGTTCCAGGGAAAGCTGGACTGCTGTAGATAAAATGCTGCTGTGGGTACTGGTTAGAACCAGACAGGTGTTGGCACGGAGTGGATACTGGCTGGAACCAGTTAAATAATAAATAAAGCTTGCGAGCGATGCAATGTAGATGAAATGTAGAATTTGAGAGCGGAGAAATAATAATACCGGTGGAGAGTGGTAAACTGCAGAAAGGACACCAGCCCTTTAAGAGAAGCTGTACACTGCTGGAAGCTGAGCTGGAAGCAGGTGATGTTGTAGCTGGAAACAGGTGAGTCCAGTATGGATCGGAGAGTCAGGCTACACCGCAGATGGAATGCTGGTGCGGGTCTCTATAGCAGAAGTCTGGAGACAGGAGCTGGAACCTGGAAGACATTCACAGAAGAGAGACAAACTGGAACTAGGTTTGACAACCAAAGCACTGACGCCTTCCTTGCTCAGGCACAACCTATTTATACCTGCAGCAAGGAAGGCATTGGCTAGGCAATTATGCAAATTAATAATACAGACAGCAGATTGGAGAATATGATCAGATGACAGAATCCAAGATGGCTGCGCCCATGCAGACACTTGGAGGGAAGTTTGGTTTGTAATCCATGTGGTCTGGAAAACAGTAATGGCGGCGCCGGCCACCGGAGACAGGAGACGCCAGGCTGACAGGTGCACATCCAACCACGCGGACACAGCGGAGGCCGCGGCTGACGTAATCGCCACTCTGAATGCAGAAGCTCAGGAACGGCGGCGGAGGCCGTGGGAGACGCCATGCCAGATGTATAAGGCGTAACTGTGACAGCGTCCAGAGAGACAGGAGAGGATGCGGGAATATGCACATCAGGATAACAGATGGGAACCGGTCCTGGAGCGCTGAGCCAGCCTTAGGAGGCATCTGATGGGTAAGAAATGGCGTCCAGATACCCGGATCGTGACAAGAAGCAGCTCAGAATGGAAGTGAACAAGCCCGGAATCGGGTGAAACGCGTTTTCCTAGCGGGCACTCCACCTACCTTACATCTGTTCCTTATGGGCACCTTACCGATTTGACAACCGATTGGGTGATATTTGATACTTATTCAATATTTCATTGTACCTGTCCTAACTCAAAAAGTTCATACCTGTTTATATTAGAAATTATTTATATGCTGGTGGCTCCAGCCCAATTGTATTGCATGTATATGTAGCTGTCAGTTGGGTACATTGTGATCTAATCCTGTGACAGGGGCAGGGCTTCTTTGACAGCCCAGCCCCAGGTACAGGCACCCTGATCACTTACTAACTGAATGAACGACATCCATTACTTATCTGTGACAGCTCAGTTTCTTCATTCCAGCAAAAAAATGCTATATGTTGGTTATTGGGAGAGTCTTTGATAGACTCTCAGATATATATTTTTCAGTGAATGAGCTTAAAATACCCACGGTTATTCTTTAATATATTTTTTGCCCACCTTTGGTTACAGGAACACTTTTGTCTCTTGCATTTAAAATACTTTACAGATGTTATGTAATCCCGCCTTGTAGCCTGCCATAGTGTTTTTGCAAACTGTATTTATTATGCTTTTTTGTTTCTTTGGGGACATATCACCGAAACGATGTTCGCATAGGTGATAGTCACTCCGCCTCATACATTGGTCTATAGGACATACACACACATTTCTGTCCATAGACGACTTCCGGATAATATCACCAGTGTCTGCCTAGGCACGGTGCACTAGATAGAACCTCATCCATTAGATATTGCTGAAAACTGCATGTAATAGAGGTATCAGACATATCCAGTGATTTGTTATGCAACTTGCATCACCTAGATTCAACGGTACTATTCTTCCTGTGAATCTGTTGCGGACATTAATTACATTGTTATTATCATTTTTTCAACCTGGATCTATTATTTTCCAATAATAGAGGTGACCCAAAGGGACTCAATCTAACATTACGGCCCTGTGATAACCACTTGTCCTCATTGTCTTAATTTTCCCCACTTTCCTTCCTTCTGTGAACTCTCATCCATGATTCTGGGGTACGTGTCCCCCAGGGGACACGTTTCTCCAGTCTAACGTGGACAGCAGATTCACACCTACTCATCTAGCCCTCATCTTTCTCCTTCCCTATGCATTCCTAGCATTCCGATTCCTAGGAGGAATCAATCCTCCTATTCAGTGCACTCATTGGTGTCATAGGATTACATTCCTACGACCATACCCCTACGTTCACGCCCAATCTCGTCCGATCTTGGAAGCTAAACCTAGGTGGGCTGAGTTAGTACCAAGATGGGCGACCACTAGGGAATACCCAGTGAAGTAGGAAGACTCCCTTTCCTGTGAAAACCCACACCAACAGCAGTATCACCACTTACGCCTTATTCTCTTCCTTATTTACTCTTTCTCCTTTTACCCAGACAGTGGTGTGCAAGAAAACCATTATTCAATGTTTGGGTCCTCCCACGCACGAATTAACCCAATTTAGGGCTACATCAATACAACAGTGGCGCCTAATAGAATTGTCATTCAGTGTTTGGGTTCTCTCACTAACGAATTAACCCTTCTCAGGGCTGCATTAATACAAACACAGTTTGTACAGATCTTGAGCAGACGGAAGCAGCTTAACATGTAGCCACCTTCCGATATGCTGTTATCCAGGCATAACTGAGATCTGAACATTTTTTCCCATCCTGGGAGATTTCTCTCCCCACTAGGGACAGCTATACTTGTCCCAACACCTTTTTGTTAGTTCTGCTTCTTAGTGCATTTTAGAAAGTTGAAATAAAGATTGAATCAATTTTTAGAACTATTTCTTTATATCTAGTTAACCGAAGAGTGCGCCCAAACAAGAGTCATACTTTTCTCTTTACGTATACAGTATCGTCATCAGTATCAGCCTGCATGAGCTGGGCTTTTGTGGACAAATGGTAGGTGCCTGAGACGCTGGTATGGGAACTGAATCTCTATTCATCAGGTCATCCATAGACTGTCTTAAGAATTGCGTCTCTTTCTCAGTATGGGATAATTTAGTAGAAATATTGGAAGCTAACCATGGGGGTTCAGCCCCACTGGCCTGAGAATGTGCACTATCCTGAGTACAGGGTAGTGAGTCTCCGGGGGAGGACAGATACTCTGCTGTGCAAGAAACGCAGTCCCTAGACATGACAACGGGAGGGATACACACCCACACACAGAATGGTAAAACACAGTTTAACCCACACAGCGCCTACAGGGAGACACAGAAGATGGAGCCAGCCACACAGCGCCCCACTAGCTAAAGTAAAACTCAGCTGGGTCGCAAACTAAGCTCCTTAATAGGGCTTAGTATTTTAACACTGCTCCCCCCCTCCTAAGGCTCTCTGGTACCGCTGAGGAGACAAGGAAGTCCTTGTGGAGGAGCTGCGCTTCCCTGTGATGCCTGCCTGTAGAAGCTGCAAAGGGAAAATGGCACTGGTGAGCTGCTGGATCCGCTCATAGTGAAGCCCCGCCCCCGTAATGGCACGCAGCTTCCCGCATTTTTATACTGGCATGAGGTGCATTGTGACTAACAGAGGGTTAAAACCCTCTGATAGTTATGCGACTAGTCAGGGTACTCTTGGCGGCTCAGTGCGCCCCTTACAGCGGGACCCACAGAAGTGTATGACCTCACTGAGCCCCCTGGAGCGCAGTCGGCATCAGCGCTGCGCTCCAACCCTTGTGCCGCCATTCCCGCCAGCGACCCACTAACTGGGACGCCGGCGCTGTACTCACCACTCTTCTATCTTCTGGCTCTGTTAGGGGTGGTGGCGTGCTGCGGGAGGGTACGCTCGCCGTGGTGGGGCATGCGAATGACTCCCTCAGGAGCTCAGCGTCCTGTCAGCGGAGAAACTGGACCATTAACTCTTAAGGAAGTTGGGCCGTTCTCCCCCCTAAGTCCCACGAAGCAGGCAAGCTGGTGCCTATTAGCCCTGCCTGAAAATAACAAACCGAAAATAAATGCAGATAACTCTTCAGGAGCTACCCTAAGTGTGACCGGCTCATCTGGGCACATTTTTTTAAACGGAGTCTGGTAGGAGGGGCATAGAGGGAGAAGCCAGTGCACACTATTGATTTCTTAAAGTGCCCAAGGCTCCTAGTGAACCAGTCTATACCCCATGGTACTATTGTGGACCCCAGTATCCTCTAGAATGTAAGAGAAATTTGGTAAATCTATAGAGATGTAAATTTGAGACATCTTAATGTAAGTAAATATTAATCCATGGTTCTTGGCGATACCCGAGGAGCACCTGCAGCAGAAACGGTAAAAAGTGACAGGACCATTTTTGTAGTTCATTAAATTTTACACAATGGAGGTGCAATCCAAATTTTGATCTGATCGTCCATTTGGGCGTTATCATTCAAGCAACGCAAACCATGCATCGGTAATGACGTCATTATGTCAACCCCCTGTTCAACCCCTTAGGGGAGGTTTATTAAGATTCTAATTAAGTAGTTTTCCTATTACCCACCTGCAGAATACCTATATTAAATTACATCTTCCTAACATATCGGGAAGTAAGAGAATTTGTGATGAGTGAGTGAGTGAGGGTTTTCGCATTTTTTTGTAATTTATGAAATTCTACACACTGGTGGTGCAAACCAAATGGTGATCCGATTGTCCGTTTGGGCGTTATCGTTCACACAACACAAGCCATGCATCAGTAATGACGTAATTATGACAAACCCATGTTCAACACCTTAGGGGAGGTTTATTAAAATTCTAATTACATAGTTTTCCTATTTCCCACCGCAGAATACCTATGTTATATTTCAGCTTCCTAACATATCAGGTCGTAAGAGAATTAGTGATGAGTCAGTCTCTCAGTGACTGAGGGCTTTCGCATTTATATAAATACAGATTATACCATTTAGTTTTGCATATACTGAAAATGAGAAAGTTTCTTGTCAAGCTATTATACTTGGTCACATATTTATCTGGATGTACACTCATATTTCATCGTATTACCAGGAATACGTTTTTCTTACATGTATGTTTATCAATCATGTTGCATGTCTCTTTCCATGGTTATACATTTTTAAGAACTTTCTCACAATAAAAACATAAAAAAAAAAAAAAAAGAGACTTTCAAAAGGCGACGTTAAAGGTGCCGCTTTCGACCGACTGGAACGACATATCGTTTAAAAACTGTCCATGTGTGGGCATGATAACAATGGAATGTACACACCAGCACATTCTAAATGTAAAAAGATCACGGCCTGTCTTTCACAATTTGGCACACATCGTTCCGTGTGCAGGCACGATGAACGATATCATGGACGACGAACGACCACCCTTAATTTAATTTACAAGTAGTCTTTAAGATGAATTGTGAGGCTTTTGGCTACTAAACGATATATCGTTAATAATTTGCAGTTACTAACGACCCATCTATTGGCCAGATTCAGACCGGATCGCTGTTGTGCGAAATTGCACAGTGTCTGATTATTGAATGACTGCGCATGCACCGCAATGCGCAGGCGCAACGCCAAACAGCGACAGGATGGTGCGAAAATTTTGATTGCAAGGCGTTTGCAATATAATTGACAGGAAGCGGGCGTTTGTGGGTGGTAACTGGATGTTTTCTGGGAGTGTCAGGAAATACGCAGGAGTTCCAGGGCATTTTAAGGGTGGGTGTGCGACGTCAGCTCTGGACCCGATCAGCCTGTTTGTACTGAGCTGCGCAGACTGCACAGACTGGAAAAAGCATTCAATGGTGAGTGAGCTACAAATAGATTTGGAGATGTCCGCTGCCTGGCGAAGTTTTTGCACGGCGTACACATGCATTCGCACACTTGCACGGGGTGGGTTTTCACTCTCCCTGGGTGGCGACTATCTGATCACAGACATCTGCAAATTTGCAGCACAGCAATCAAGTCTGAATTAGGTCCCATGGCCCTAGATCGGGTGTACGATTGTTCCGTGTGTATGCACAATATTGATTGTCCAGGAGTGTTCAAGAGTTCAAGGGAACTCGTTAGGAAGATCGGATCGTTGCCAACATCGCTCTGTGTGTGGGCACCTTGGAGGGGGGTACATACGCAGCGATATGGGCTCAGCGTGATGTGGGCTTAGCACACATCGCAGCGGGTGTCTGTACACATGCTGCAATGTGTGCTAGCCTGATCCTAACTAAACTGCAAGGCTCAATTAAAGCTTCGCAATCTAGCAATATTGTGCCTGCATGCAAGCCAATCTAGCACCGGTGATAGCGACACACTGGGCCATGCATCGCTATCACTACGGGGCATACACACGGAGCAATGTGTGGTTAATCTCTAAGAAATCTAGTCAGATTGCTTAGAAATCAAGTAAAAATCGCTACGTATGTACCCCCTTAAGTCTCATTTTCAGAATGACAAATGCTCATCTTTACCGACAAACATTGTGCAGCAAGACAGGGAATATCAGACAAATTATCGGCTGTGTGGCAGTTAGTTCTAAATCCAAGTTGGGTAAGGGACCTCTGACGTCACCAGGCAGTGATCGCAAAAATGCGCTATAGCGCGTTTATTACCCCAAAATGCGGACTGGGGACTCACTTTTTAAGAATGGGCGGGTCCCCGGGGACGCGCTCCGTTGAAATTGCTCTCTGACGCTTGATTGGTCACTAGCTCACTTTTCTCTGACCTTATTGGTCAGAAGTCAGCGGCGGCTGCTGCTGGGCGGGAAGAAGCGGTGCCGGGAGTCAGACAGTAACACGCTGAGAGAACTGACGGGAAGCTGCAGCGCGGCGCTCCGGGGCTTGATCCACACTTGTCACCCTCTCCCTGGCTGTACTAGTCCACGGGAGGGGGGGAGCCGCTAGATTACAGATGATACGGGAGGTGTCGGAGACGCCGCCAGATGACATCACCCAGTAGAGCGATGAAGCAAGTCGGACCCGCCACCTGTGAACAGATCCCTGCACAGAGCTGGCAGTGCAGAGGTAATTTAGCTGAGCCAGTCTGCGGGGCCAGGCAGAAACTGAACAGCAGCAGGCTAATGCTGCCTTAACAGTGTCTGCCAGACCAGTGTCCCCCCACCATTACTGACCCTGCCAGCCCAGTGTTTACACCTTCCCTCCCCAACTAGTCCACTGTGCCATCTCACTGCCCTCCCATCTAGATCCCCCCTGTCAGTCCAGACACATTGATTCCCCTCCCCAACTCAGCCCAGTGTTACCTCCTCACACCCCTATATCTCTGCCCCTTTACCTGGTGCAGTGTGTATAACGTGCTCTACTTGCTGCAATATGTATAATATGCTCTGCCTGGCGCTAAGTGTATAACGTGCTCTGCCTGGCGCTAATAACGTGCTCTACCTGGCGCAGTGTGTGTAACGTGCTCTACCTGGCGCAGTGTGTGTAACGTGCTCTACCTGGCGCAGTGTGTGTAACGTGCTCTACCTGGCGCAGTGTGTGTAACGTGCTCTACCTGGCGCAGTGTGTGTAACGTGCTCTACCTGGCGCAGTGTGTGTAACGTGCTCTACCTGGCGCAGTGTGTGTAACGTGCTCTACCTGGTGCAGTGTGTATAATATGCTCTGCCTGGCGCCAAGTGTATAACGTGCTCTGCCTGGCGCTAATAACGTGCTCTGCCAGGCGCTAATAACGTGCTCTACCTGGCGCAGTGTGTGTAACGTGCTCTACCTGGCGCAGTGTGTGTAACGTGCTCTACCTGGCGCAGTGTGTGTAACGTGCTCTACCTGGCGCAGTGTGTGTAACGTGCTCTACCTGGCGCAGTGTGTGTAACGTGCTCTACCTGGCGCAGTGTGTGTAACGTGCTCTACCTGGCGCAGTGTGTGTAACGTGCTCTACCTGGCGCAGTGTGTGTAACGTGCTCTACCTGGCGCAGTGTGTGTAACGTGCTCTACCTGGCGCAGTGTGTGTAACGTGCTCTACCTGGCGCAGTATGTGTAGCGTGCTCTACCTGGCGCAGTGTGTATAACGTGCTCTACCTGGCGCAGTGTGTATAACGTGCTCTACCTGGTGCAATATGTATAATATGCTCTGCCTGGCGCTAAGTGTATAACGTGCTCTGCCTGGCGCTAATAACGTGCTCTGCCTGGCGCTAATAACGTGTTCTGCCTGGCGCTAATAACGTGCTCTGCCTGGCGCTAATAACGTGCTCTGCCTGGCGCTAATAACGTGCTCTGCCTGGCGCTAATAACGTGCTCTGCCTGGCGCTAATAACGTGCTCTGCCTGGAGCAATATGTATAACGTGCTCTACCTGGAGCAATGGGGGTAATTCCAAGTTGATCGCAGCAGGAATTCTGTTAGCAATTGGGCAAAACCATGTGCACTGCAGGGGAGGCAGATATAAAATGTGCAGATAGAGTTAGATTTGGGTGTGGTGTGTTCAATCTGCAATCTAATTTGCAGTGTAAAAATAAAGCAGCCAGTATTTACCCTGCACAGAAATAAAATAACCCACCCAAATCTAACTCTCTCTGCAAATGTTATATCTGCCACACCTGCAGTGCACATGGTTTTGCCCAACTGCTAAAAAATTTCCTGCTGCGATCAACTTGGAATTACCCCCAATAAGTATAATGTGCTCTACCTGGCGCAGTGTGTGTAACGTGCTCTACCTGGCGCAGTGTTTATAACGTGCTCTACCTGGCGCTAATAACGTGCTCTACCTGGAGCAATATGTATAACGTGCTCTACCTGGCGCAGTGTGTATAGGAGGTTCTACCTGGCGCAATGTGTATAAGAGGTTCTACCTGGTGCAATGTGTATAAGAGGTTCTACCTGGTGCAATGTGTATAAGCGGCACTACTGTGTGGTATAATGTGAGTTGGTACTATTATGTGGCCATACCCCTTCTCCATTAAGCCACGCCCCTACTTTTTGCACGCGCCTTCGGCGCGCACTCCCTATACTTAGGACTCTAGGAGGTGGAGAACCAATTCACTTTCTGCCAAGGGGCACCAAAATGCCTAGTTACAGCTCTGGTACAAGGTGTCCTGCATGCTACACAGCCCAGCAGCACTGTCACCCCATCCCCCCCCACCTTGCAACAAGATTAAATTAATAAGAACCTTCATTCCGATGTGACCCAGAAAAGGACCAGTAGGACCCCAATTTTTAAAAGTGAGGAGTCCCTGGGATCCACTTTTTTTGGGGCTCAGCGCGATCACTGACCAGGGGAGGAGCCACATCACCAGGGGGAGGAGCCATGGCCAAACAGGGTACCCGAAATGTTTGCTCGCCACGCTTCGGGCTCGGCGGGTTACTAAAAGTAGTAGTTGGTGGCCTGGATAGTAGAAGAACTGTCCCGCTGGCCTAGCTCCGCCCCTGGTAAATTGACCCCTCTCCCTGGCGCCATAGACCATTTAGGCCACTTGATTCTAGCATCTACCCTTTGTGGCCCGATATTGCCTACCTTATCAGAAATTATGCAGCATGCCTGGGAGGCAAGGTTAACGCAGGAGCAAAAGGAATGCATGTGACATAACATGGAAATACAGTATGGCCGGGCATGTGATTATGGTTACAGTGCCAGCTATTTAAAATACGGGCTATGAGCGGCTATACAGAGACTGTACCCATACCTCCAAACATGACCCTCTCCAGGAGGGACACAATGCTCTGCTTCTGGACTTTCTTCTTAATGTATGATTGCAATCACCTGTGTGGAACAGGTTACTGGATAATAAAGGTGTTTCAGCACAGGTGAGGGAAATCATACTTTAAGAGGAAAGTCCAGGAACAGAACATTCTGTCCCTCCTGGAGAGGGTCATGTTGGAGTACCGTCTAGATTCGTATGCTGTACCTATTACTGTGCAGACATGGCCGTCATCTACAATGGCAGAGTCGTAAGCAGCAGGAACCTTCCATAATTCTCAGAGAATAGCCCCAGTTTGCTGCATAGCCGTCCTACTACAGTATAAATATGTAAGATGACCACCCTACTCTCCCACTTGTACTTACCTTGTGTACGTCGCCATGTTGCATCTCCTCCCCTAAAATAACGCTGCCCTATCACAGCGGAACGCCGGCCACTCTCTGCCCGTAACCAACGCGGATAGGATACATCCCTTCCCGGACCAATGGCAGCGCTGCCCAGACACCAATCAACTCCCTCCTTTTGCTTTTTTTTTCCATCCTCTACGGATTGGTCATAAATATTCTGTCAGCCAATCATTGGAAGGCGCAGGCTAAACACGTAATGGCTTGTTGCCGGAACAGCGCGGCCGGATTGTTGCCAGCAGCAGCAGCCACGTGATGTTACGTAGCCAGTGATTGCTGCGGGACCGGGTGCTGAATGATCTGACATATTGCCTGGATTTTGCTTTACGGACCTGTTGGAGAGTTTTGAAATAAGACACTGGTTGTGTCTATGTTGCCTTCGTGCAAAGGACCTGGACGTGACAAAACGAGTGGGCAGGAGACAACTTCCGCCCTTACAGCTCCTAAATGTTTCCTTCGTTCTCCGTTCGTTTAGGGTATTTTTTTTTTCTATGCAGCATTGGACCCCTCGCGGGCTCGCTTCGCTCGCCACGCATCGGGCTCGGTGTCTCGCTCCGCTCCGCTCGCCACACTTTTCTATTCCAAATAGATTGTGACATGGACCCAGGGGGTTATGGGAAAGGTCCTTAGCGCGAAGAGAATCTAGACGCAACCATAAGACACTGCAGACTGGAGTCACTCGATGTTTTACACAGAGCCCCAAATTGTATTTTATCACATGCTCGCACCACTATTACGCTGTGCTACATTGTTAACAGTGTTTTCTTTATTTGAAACACTAATATGTTGGAAATTAGGTGTATTCAATAAGAGTCGGAAACTACCGTCTTGTCGGAAAGACAGAAATTTCCAACTGATTTAGGTCAGTAGCGGTTCCGACCTATTCTATATGGTTTGTTTTTGTCAGACAAGTCCAGAATTCTCGACTTGTCGGAAAGCACGTGGATCGGCGGAACAGGCGCCGAGCTGCATGCTTCTGTCAGAAATTGGACCAAATCCAACAGATTTTGACCCTGTTTCCAACAATCTCAATCCGACTTCGGATCGAGAAGATGAAACGGGGGAGCGGGGCGGTGGGCTTTAGGGGCAGCGGCAAGTACCTCTAGGTGTCCCTCCCTGTGATCTCAGGTCAGAGTCTCTGCGACGTGGTTACCGTGCTGGTGCGGTCCGGGTCTCTCACACTGTTGTCTGACACTAGTCAATCACACAGTACAGCTGCAGTCAACATGGCCTGTGGCGGGCAGAAGCATGGTACAGGAGACGCACGGGGAGGGCTGACTGCCGCACTGACGGGACACCAGGAACGCCCAAATCCGACAGTCTTATTTGGCCGCTCATTGAATAGTGCTTTTCAGATCCATTCCAACAAATGCATGTCAGAATGGATCCGACTTATTGAATACACCCCTAAGGCAGGCCTAAAAAGAAAAGTCTAGGGCAGTATTTCATTATCTGGTACAGCTGCACGTTATTAGAAACATTACTTCATAATTGCTACAGTAGATGGTGCTTTCTTCTCACATACTGTGTGTGCGCAGTAGTGGATTTCCCAGCTACCACTAGGCACGCGAGGCACATGCCTAGGGGCAGTACACCAGGCTGATGAGGCCAGATGATTTTATTTTATTTGTTGTCATTATAACCTTATTTTTTTAATATCTTATTTTGCAACTGGCGGGACTGGGACAACAGGCAGCAAATTGTGGTCCAAGAGCTGGTAGTGTGGTGAGGTTGGGCCTGCTTTGGTGTTCAAGGCTCTAGGGACATCCGAACTGGGCCCCCGAAATGAAGGTGGGCAGTGACGAGTTTGGTTGGGGGACACTAATGTGCCTAGGGGTGGCCTGACCCCTAAATCCACCCCTGTGTGTATGTGTGTGTTTTATTATTATTAACAGTTTCTTATATACTGTAGCACAGCAAATTTTGTTGTGTTTTACAGATGGAAACTACAGTGATAAAACAAAACTGGGTAATAACTGACAAACATACAGGTAGGAACGCCCTGCTCACAAGCGTGCGATATACGTACATATTTGCTTATTTGATACATTTTGTGAATTCTTGTAGAAGTTATTGGACCCTTTAAAAATAAACTGGCTGTCAGGGCGCTAATGTTTTCTATTACAAACCAAAACACAATTTTAATTTACATATATCTCGTTAATGTTATATCCCATAATAGTGCCCTAATTGATTTTATGAACCATAGGAGTGCCCAAGTTCACTTTAGCTCACATTTTCGGGCTGCCAGTACACATTATGCAACACAGTTCCCCCAGTGTATGTTATGGCTGTTAGGCGCCGAGGGTCCGCCCGTCAGTGCGGCCCGGCGCCTAGCAACTAGGGACGCCGCAGGCAGACAGCCGCCGGCTCCCTAGCAACGCTAGACGCCGGGCGCACGGAGCCGCTCAGACCCTAGCAACGGGGACGCCACGCTCGGACCGCGTTCCCCGTTGCTGGGTCTTAATTAATCAGTTCAATTGTATCCTGGCCGTACAGCATGCAGCTGCACGGCATGATTATGTGATTACCCTGTCTGGATCTTGATTGGAGGGCTCCCAAATTTAAGCACTCTCAGGACTTCTCACAGACGCCGGTGATAGCTTCCTGTTTGCTGTGTCAGTTACAGAGAGTTTCCAGTCCTGCTCAATCCGGTTGTTCCTGTCCTCAGTGGTCCTGTACTCGGAAGTTGTCATCTATTCCTGGAGTCCGACCGAGCACCTTTAACATCCTGTGGTGTTCGTGAGTCGCGGCGTAGCCGTGTGTTGCGGCTTGACCGCTTACTGTTTATTATTTAGTTTCATTGTGTTCCGGAGCTTTTGCGGAGGATTCCGCTCCCACAAATCCACTCTGGTATCCAGCGGTGCTGGATAGGAGTAACGGATCAGTGGATCTTTGGTTGTCCTTTTCCCTGGCGGTTTGTCCGCACATACTTTTGGTTTAAGTTAGTTAGCTTGTAGCCCCTGGCCTGGTTGCTTAGTCAGAGGGCCCCTTGTTATCACCCTGTCTCGGATTTCCCTTTGTCTCCCATTAAGACCTGAGGGGGCATCGAAGTTGGGCAGACATAATCCGCCCTTCAAACGCGGCTGCCATGGGCTCAAGCAACCATAGTCTCGCAGGGGATTTCTGATAACACGGGCGAGACAACGGAGTTAGGGCGCCAGGGGTTACTAGGCTTTCCTGCTCCCGTAACCAGCATATCTTTCCAGTACTCAGACCTCTGCCATAAGATCTCCTCTGGTCAGGAGTACGGGAATCATAACATTATCACCGGCCAGACTAAAATTTAAAATTAAACAGGATTTAATTTTTTTCCCTTATTCAGTTGGAAGATTTGTCGGCCTCATGAATCCCACCGGTGTTGGGCCAAATCCTGGCCAGCTTCTAGTTAGCCAGATTCAAGAACTTACTCAGATGGTTCAGGATCTGTCCCTTCGGGTGAGGTCACAGGAAGATCTGTTACGGACTTCCCCGAGGGTCATTCCTGAACCAAAAATGCATTTGCCTGACCGTTTTTCTGGGGATAGAAAGCAGTTTTTTAATTTTAAAGAGTCTTGTAAACTTTATTTTCGTTTAAGACCAGTCTCTTCAGGTACGGAATCTCAGCGGGTTGGAATTATTATTTCTTTACTTCAGGGGGATCCTCAGACCTGGGCTTTTGGTTTAAGAACAGACGATCCGGCTTTATTGTCTGTAGACGCCTTTCTGGGGTCTTTAGGACTATTGTATGACGACCCTGATAGAGAGGCATCCGCCGAGAGTCAGTTGCGTGCTCTCAGACAGGGTAGGAATCCCGCAGAGATTTATTGTACGGAGTTTCGCCGTTGGTCGAACGACTGTGGATGGAATGACCCAGCCCTGCGCAGTCAGTTTCGCCTCGGCTTATCCGAGTCTATAAAAGACAGTCTCCTTCAGTATCCCGCTCCTGAGACTCTCGATAAACTCATGGAGCTCTCTATTAAGATTGATCGTCGTCTCAGAGAGCGGAGGGCTGAAAAAGGAGCATCTGTCAGGTCTACTCCTTGTGCTTTTTCCATTCCTGTGGACATAGAGGAGCCCATGCAGATAGGCCTCTCCAAACTGTCTCCTGAAGAAAGAACCAGAAGGCAAAATTCTGGTCTTTGTTTATACTGTGGAGGTAAGGGACATTTTGCCCGTAGTTGTCCGAACAAGTCGGGAAACGCCTCGACCAAGTGATTTGTGAGGGGGTTCACTTTGGTCTGCAGCTTATCTCCTCAAATAATTCACTGTTAGTCCCAGCTAAAGTTTCCTTTGGCAGCCTCTGTTCCTCGGTCTCGGCTTTTGTGGACAGTGGAGCTGCAGGGAACTTTATGGATTTAACATGGGCCAAGGCCTTAGGTATTCCTCAGTTAGCCTTGGGTAGGTGTATCACCATGCATGGTTTAGATGGGAGTCCCTTGTCCAATGGGGTTATTTCTCTCTGTACACCTCCTGTTCTACTTTCGGTAGGAGCTCTGCATTCTGAAAAAATTGAGTTTTTCCTTACCCATTGCCCAGCAGTTCCAGTGGTTCTGGGTCACCCTTGGCTGGCCTTTCATAATCCCATCATTGATTGGCAGTCGGGGGAGATCTCACAATGGGGTACCATCTGTAATAAGGAATGTATTACGTTTCCCATCAGAATAGCTGCTGTCATTCCCGCACCCATTCCTGTGGAATACCAGGATTTTGTTGATGTATTTTCCAAGGGCAATGCGGACATTCTGCCTCCCCATAGGCCTTATGATTGTGCTATTGAGCTAATTCCTGGTGCCACTTTGCCTAAGGGAAGGTTATATGCATTGTCCGGACCTGAAACTGTGGCCATGAATGAGTATGTTAAAGAAAGCCTAGGGAAAGGATTTATCAGGCCATCTAAATCCCCTTTAAGTGCAGGCTTCTTCTTCGTGGAGAAGAAGGATGGATCACTCAGACCTTGCATTGACTTTAGAGCCTTGAATAAGATCTCAGTAAAAAATACTTACCCTTTGCCGCTGATTTCTGTCATCTTTGATCAGCTACGTTCGGCTGTGATTTTTTCTAAGATTGACCTGAGAGGAGCATATAACCTCATCCGGATCAAGTCAGGGGATGAGTGGAAAACGGCATTCAGTACTCAGTCGGGTCACTATGAGTATCTGGTTATGCCATTCGGCCTGTCTAACGCTCCGGCAGTTTTCCAGGATCTCATTAACGATGTGCTCCGTGAATTTCTTGGAAGATTCGTTGTAGTCTACTTAGACGATATTTTGATATATTCTGACTCTATAGAACAACATGTTACCCAGGTGCGTCAGGTTCTAAAAAAATTACGTGAAAATCACCTATATGCCAAGCTGGAGAAGTGTGAATTTCATGTCACGGAGGTATCCTTTTTAGGGTACATCATTTCCCCTCGGGGATTCTGTATGGAACCAAAGAAGCTCCAAGCCATCCTTAGTTGGGCGCAACCCACCAACTTAAAAGCAATTCAGCGCTTTTTAGGGTTTGCGAATTACTATAGAAGATTTATTCACTCTTTCTCCGACCTAGTTGCTCCCATTGTGGCACTGACTAAGAAGGGAGCAGATCCTACCAACTGGTCACGTGAAGCGGAGTTATCTTTTCAGGCCTTGAAACAAGCCTTTGTCTCAGCCCCAGTCCTCAGACATCCCAACCCAGAATTGCCTTTCATTGTTGAGGTTGATGCCTCGGAGGTTGGAGTAGGGGCTATCCTATCTCAGAAGGATCCGGATTCTCTAGAATTACATCCTTGTGCCTTTATGTCCAGGAAATTCTCATCTGCTGAATCCAACTACGATGTTGGTAACCGGGAATTACTGGCTATTAAATAAGCTTTCGAGGAGTGGAGGCATTGGCTTGAAGGAGCCACTCATACCATTTCAGTTTTGACTGATCACAAAAATCTTCAATACATTGAATCAGCTAAACGGCTGAATGCCCGGCAAGCTCGTTGGGCTTTATTTTTTACCCGTTTCAAGTTCATTATCACCTTCAGGCCAGGTTCCAAGAATACCAAGGCAGATGCCCTGTCACGCAGTTTTCTTCCAGTTCAAGACAACAGTCCTGTTACTCCCATACTTCCGTCTTCAGTCATTCGGGCAGGCCTCACACAAGATTTATTTACCCAGTTAAAGCAGCTTCAACATCAAGCTCCTGGAAATACTCCTGCTGGTCGTCTTTATGTCCCCGAGTTTTTGAGAGCAACTGTTTTGACGGAGTTTCATGATAGCAAAGTTGCCGGGCATCCGGGGATCGCCAAAACTTTTGAATTAGTTTCCCGCTCGGTATGGTGGCCTGGTCTTTCCAAAGACATTAAGGAGTTTGTTTTTTCTTGTCAGGTCTGTGCACAGCATAAGGTTCTCCGTTCCTTGCCTATCGGTCAACTTATGCCCTTGAATGTTCCTCTTAGGCCATGGTCTCATATTTCCATGGATTTTGTGGTGGACCTCCCTCTGTCAGCCGGATGCCGAGTCATATGGGTGGTAGTGGACCGTTTTAGCAAAATGGCCCATTTCATTGCTCTTCCCCGATTGCCATCTGCCCAGGGATTGGCAGTCTTGTTCCTCCGCCATGTTTTCAGACTCCATGGGTTACCCACTGATATTGTCTCTGATCGGGGTCCACAATTCATTGCACAATTTTGGAAGTCTTTTTGTGCCTCATTAAAGATGAAATTATCTTTAACGTCTGGCTACCATCCCCAATCCAACGGGCAGACTGAGCGAGTTAATCAATCATTAAAACAATATTTGCGTTTGTACTCGGCCAAACTCCAAAATGACTGGTCTGAGTTTCTTCCGTTGGCGGAGTTTGCTTACAACAATGCCTGTCATTCCTCCACCAATGTGTCTCCATTTTTTACAGTTTTTGGTTTTCACCCCAGAGCTAATTCCTTTTTTCAACATTCCTCTGTCTCCTCACTGACCTTGACCTCTCATCTCAAACTCATTTGGAGAAAAGTGCACCTGGCTCTCAGAAAAGCGGCATTTCGGGAGAAAAAATTTTCTGACAGGCTCCGGCGGCCGTGCACTTTTAAAGTAGGAGATAGGGTATGGTTGTCGACTCGCAACATTAAACTTCGACAAACCTCAGCCAGATTGGGTCCTAAATTTATTGGACCATTTCATATTATCAAAAAAGTCAATCCAGTTGCTTTCCGGTTACGTTTACCAAAAACTTTACGGATCGGAAATACCTTCCATTGCTCCTTGTTAAAACCATATGTTTCGTCCAGTAGATTTCCTCGCAAGATCTCTCAGGGGAAATCACCAATAGATGTACAGGGTCAGCAGGAGTTCTTGGTGGAGAAGGTTCTCGATTCCAAGTTGTCCCGGGGTCGGCTTTATTTTTTGGTACATTGGAGAGGTTATGGTCCAGAAGAAAGGTCTTGGGTCCTGGATGAGGATCTCCATGCCCCGAGGCTCAAAAGGGCATTTTTTCGAGAATTTCCTCAGAAACCTGGCCTTAGGGGTTCCTTGACCCCTCCTCAAGGGGGGGGTACTGTTAGGCGCCGAGGGTCCGCCCGTCAGTGCGGCCCGGCGCCTAGCAACTAGGGACGCCGCAGGCAGACAGCCGCCGGCTCCCTAGCAACGCTAGACGCCGGGCGCACGGAGCCGCTCAGACCCTAGCAACGGGGACGCCACGCTCGGACCGCGTTCCCCGTTGCTGGGTCTTAATTAATCAGTTCAATTGTATCCTGGCCGTACAGCATGCAGCTGCACGGCATGATTATGTGATTACCCTGTCTGGATCTTGATTGGAGGACTCCCAAATTTAAGCACTCTCAGGACTTCTCACAGACGCCGGTGATAGCTTCCTGTTTGCTGTGTCAGTTACAGAGAGTTTCCAGTCCTGCTCAATCCGGTTGTTCCTGTCCTCAGTGGTCCTGTACTCGGAAGTTGTCATCTATTCCTGGAGTCCGACCGAGCACCTTTAACATCCTGTGGTGTTCGTGAGTCGCGGCGTAGCCGTGTGTTGCGGCTTGACCGCTTACTGTTTATTATTTAGTTTCATTGTGTTCCGGAGCTTTTGCGGAGGATTCCGCTCCCACAAATCCACTCTGGTATCCAGCGGTGCTGGATAGGAGTAACGGATCAGTGGATCTTTGGTTGTCCTTTTCCCTGGCGGTTTGTCCGCACATACTTTTGGTTTAAGTTAGTTAGCTTGTAGCCCCTGGCCTGGTTGCTTAGTCAGAGGGCCCCTTGTTATCACCCTGTCTCGGATTTCCCTTTGTCTCCCATTAAGACCTGAGGGGGCATCGAAGTTGGGCAGACATAATCCGCCCTTCAAACGCGGCTGCCATGGGCTCAAGCAACCATAGTCTCGCAGGGGATTTCTGATAACACGGGCGAGACAACGGAGTTAGGGCGCCAGGGGTTACTAGGCTTTCTTGCTCCCGTAACCAGCATATCTTTCCAGTACTCAGACCTCTGCCATAAGATCTCCTCTGGTCAGGAGTACGGGAATCATAACAATGGCATGCTATACTATAGTGCCTTCTCTTCATATTGTGCCACATTAGTGCCCCAGTTTATGTTATGTTATGCCATGCTATACTATAGTGCCTTCTCTTCATATTGTGCCACATTAGTGCCCCAGTTTATATTATGACTGGACAGCCAATAAGAATAGTCATGATGATTCTGAATTTCACTGTTGAATGTAAACCGTTTTATAGAGATGTTCAGGAACATGTAGAAGGTATGGCATCCATTTTAGGTGCACTCCGTACAGTCAACTTCAGTATCTGAGCTTGGTCTGATTAATCTGCCGTATTGCATGTTTGATATTGGAGAACTAGTTATGCAGGGAGTGACTTGTGATCTTAACTCAGATCTTATATAAAAAATAAGATTTTACTTACCGGTAAATCTATTTCTCGTAGTCCGTAGTGGATGCTGGGGACTCCGTAAGGACCATGGGGAATAGACGGGCTCCGCAGGAGACAGGGCAATATAAGAAAGAATTAGGATACTGGTGTGCACTGGCTCCTCCCTCTATGTACCTCCTCCAGACCTCAGTTAAGGAAACTGTGCCCGGAAGAGCTGACAGTACAAGGAAAGGATTTTGGAATCCAGGGTAAGGCCGTGTACACACGGTGAGATTCGGACTTATCCGATTCTCACTGTGCGACGGGGGGCCGGGTCGGCACTTAGCCAGTATCGCAAGTACATAATGAGTGTGCTTGCGATCCTGGCTCTGTGCGATTTTGGCTAAGTGTCAATCCTGACTATCTCTTCTATAGAGATAGTCAGGATTGACTTGCCTGCACAGCCTATTTTTTCGGCCGATGCCGACCGCGCGGGGTCGCGCATCGGCATAGGATCGGGATCGCAAGGTGACTGTCACCTTGCGATCTGCACTATCTTTTCTTCCGATTCTGACTATATAGTCAGAATCGGAAGAAAAGATCTTACCGTGTGTACACACCCTAAGACTCATACCAGCCACACCAATCACACCGTATAACTCGTGATAAACTTACCCAGTCAACAGCATGAACAACAACAGAGCATCAGATAACCCTGATGCAACCATAACATAACCCTTATTTAAGCAATAACTATATACAAGTATTGCAGAAGAAGTCTGCACTTGGGACGGGCGCCCAGCATCCACTACGGACTACGAGAAATAGATTTACCGGTAAGTAAAATCTTATTTTCTCTAACGTCCTAGTGGATGCTGGGGACTCCGTAAGGACCATGGGGATTATACCAAAGCTCCCAAACGGGCGGGAGAGTGCGGATGACTCTGCAGCACCGAATGAGCAAACACAAGGTCCTCCTCAGCCAGGGTATCAAACTTGTAGAACTTTGCAAAGGTGTTTGAACCTGACCAAGTAGCCGCCCGGCAAAGCTGTAATGCCAAGACCCCTCGGACAGCCGCCCAAGAAGAGCCCACCTTCCTTGTGGAGTGGGCTTTTACTGATTTTGGCAGCGGCAATCCAGCCACAGAATGAGCCTGCTGAATCGTGTTACAGATCCAGCGAGCAATTGTTTGCTTTGAAGCAGGAGCACCCAGCTTGTTGGATGCATACAGGATAAACAGCGACTCAGTTTTCCTGACTCTAGCCGTTCTGGCTACATAAACTTTCAAAGCCCTGACTACATCTAGTAACTCGGAATCCTCCAAGTCACGAGTAGCCACAGGCACCACAATAGGTTGGTTCATATGAAAAGATGACACCACTTTTGGCAGAAATTGTGGAGGAGTCCGCAATTCTGCCCTGTCCATATGGAAAACCAGATAGGGGCTTTTATGTGACAAAGCCGCCAATTCTGACACGCGCCTAGCCGAAGCCAAGGCTAATAGCATGACCACCTTCCACGTGAGGTATTTTAACTCCACGGTTTTAAGTGGCTCAAACCAGTGTGATTTCAGGAAACTCAACACCACGTTAAGATCCCAAGGTGCCACTGGAGGCACAAACGGGGGCTGAATATGCAGCACTCCCTTTACAAATGTCTGAACTTCAGGAAGAGAAGCCAGTTCTTTTTGAAAGAAAATGGATAGGGCCAAAATCTGGACCTTAATGGAACCCAATTTTAGGCCCAAAGTCACTCCCGACTGTAGGAAGTGAAGGAAACGGCCCAGCTGGAATTCCTCTGTAGGGGCATTCCTGGCCTCACACCAAGCAACATATTTTCGCCATATACGGTAAAATGTTAGCCGTCACGTCCTTCCTAGCCTTTATTAGCGTAGGAATAACCTCATCCGGAATCCCTTTTTCTGCTAGGATCCGGCGTTCAACCGCCATGCCGTCAAACGCAGCCGCGGTAAGTCTTGGAACAGACAGGGCCCCTGCTGCAACAGATCCTGCCTTAGAGGCAGAGGCCATGGGTCCTCTGTGAGCATTTCTTGCAGCTCTGAATACCAAGTCCTTCTTGGCCAATCCGGAACAATGAGTATTGTTCTCACTCCTCTTTTTCTTATGATTCTCAGCACCTTGGGTATGAGAGGAAGAGGAGGAAACACATAAACCGACTGGAACACCCACGGTGTCACCAGTGCGTCTACAGCTATCGCCTGAAGGTCTCTTGACCTGGCGCAATACCTCTGTAGCTTTTTGTTGAGGCGGGATGCCATCATGTCCACCTGTGGCAGTTCCCATCGCCTTGCAATCTGCGTGAAGACTTCCTGATGAAGTCCCCACTCTCTCGGGTGGAGGTCGTGCCTGCTGAGGAAGTCTGCTTCCCAGTTGTCCACTCCCGGAATGAACACTGCTGACAGTGCTCGTACGTGATTCTCCGCCCATCGAAGAATTCTGGTGGCTTCCGCCATCGCCACCCTGCTCCTTGTGCCGCCTTGGCGGTTTACACGAGCCACTGCGGTGATGTTGTCTGATTGAATCAGCACCGATTGGTCGCGAAGCAGGGTCTCCGCTTGACTTAGGGCGTTGTATATGGCCCTTAGTTCCAAGATATTGATGTGAAGGCAAGTCTCCTGACTTGACTACAGATCCTGGAAATTTCTTCCCTGTGTGACTGCCCCCCACCCTCGGAGGCTTGCATCCATGGTCACCAGGACCCAGTCCTGAATGCCGAATCTGCGGCCCTCGAGAAGGTGAGCACTCTGCAGCCACCACAGAAGAGACACCCTGGCCCTGGGGGATAGGGTGATCAGCCGATACATCTGTAGATGCGATCCGGACCACTTGTCCAACAGATCCCATTGAAAGGTCCTCGCATGGAACCTGCCGAAGGGAATGGCCTCGTATGACGCCACCATCTTTCCCAGGACTCTCGTGCAGTGATGCACCGACACCTGTTTTGGTTTTAAGAGGTCTCTGACCAGTGTCATGAGTTCCTGCACCTTCTCCGTCGGGAGAAAAACCTTCTTCTGGTCTGTGTCCAGAATCATGCCCAGGAAGGGCAGACGCGTCGAAGGAATCAGCTGCGACTTTGGAATATTCAGAATCCAGCCGTGCTGTTGTAACACTTCCCGAGAGCGTGCTACACTGATCAGCAACTGCTCTCTGGACCTCGGAGATAATTGTGACTCCTTGCTTTCGCAGGAGCACCATCATTTCTGCCATTACCTTGGTAAATATTCTCGGTGCCGTTGACAGACCAAACGGCAATGTCTGGAATTGGTAATGACAATCCTGTACCACAAATCTGAGGTACTCCTGATGAGGTGGATAAATGGGGACATGAAGGTAAGCATCCTTTATGTCCAGAGACACCATAAAATCCCCCTCCTCCAGGCTTGCGATGACCGCTCTGAGCGATTCCATCTTGAACTTGAACCTTTTCAGGTATATGTTCAGGGATTTTAAATTCAATATGGGTCTGACCGAACCGTCCGGTTTCGGTACCACAAACATTGTCGAATAGTAACCCCTTCCCTGTTGAAGGAGGGGAACCTTTACCACCAGCTGCTGAAGATACAATTTGTGAATTGCAGTTAACACTATTTCCCTCTCTATGGGGGAAGCTGGCAGGGCCGATTTGAGGTAACGGTGAGGGGGCATCACTTCAAATTCCAGCTTGTATCCCTGAGACACAATCTCTATAGCCCAGGGATCCACCTGAGAGTGAACCCACGTGTGGCTGAAATTTCGGAGACGTGCCCCCACCGGGCCTGGCTCCACCTGTGGAGCCCCAGCGTCATGCGGTGGATTTAGTGGAAGCCGGGGAGGACTTCTGTTCCTGGGAACTAGCTGTATTGTGCAGCTTCTTTCCTCTACCCCTGCCTCTGGCAAGAAAGGACGCACCTCGGACTTTCTTGCCTTTTTGTGATCGAAAGGACTGCATTTGGTAATGCGGTGCTTTCTTAGGTTGTGAGGGAATATATGGCAAAAAATTTGACTTTCCAGCCGTAGCTGTGCAGACCAGGTCCGAGAGACCGTCCCCAAACAATTCCTCACCCTTGTAAGGTAAAACCTCCATGTGCTTTTTTGAGTTGGCATCGCCTGTCCATTGTCACAACTGAGGGACTGAGCTGACGGAAGGCAGCCTCAGTTGTAGGGGCTGAGATGTACCGGAACCTGGGAGGTTGTATCAGACCCCTGGACATGTAAGTAACATGAAGAGAAACCGCCCGAAGGCGTGACCACGACAACTTGAGTAAAAGTCAATGATATTTATTTATGACAAAACTCCATGCATCACAGTAGCAGTAAAAAGTAACATAAAAATCAGCAGAGAAATAATAATACAGTTCCTGGGTACTACAGGGTGGCAGGGGCCACAGAGCTCTGGTGGTATGAGACAGTTCTTATTATCTGCAAGTTGGAAAGTCCTTACCAGGCTCAACTGTAGCAATGAGGAAAGCCCAGGGTCGTACCAGCTGGTGTTCCAGGGAAAGCTGGACTGCTGTAGATAAAATGCTGCTGTGAGTACTGGTTAGAACCAGACAGGTGTTGGCACGGAGTGGATACTGGCTGGAACCAGTTAAATAATAAATAAAGCTTGAGAGCGATGCAATGTAGATGAAATGTAGAATTTGAGAGCGGAGAAATAATAATACCGGTGGAGAGTGGTAAACTGCAGAAAGGACACCGGCCCTTTAAGAGAAGCTGTACACTGCTGGAAGCTGAGCTGGAAGCAGGTGATGTTGTAGCTGGAAACAGGTGAGTCCAGAATGGATCGGAGAGTCAGGCTACACCGCAGATGGAATGCTGGTGCGGGTCTCTATAGCAGAAGTCTGGAGACAGGAGCTGGAACCTGAAAGACATTCACAGAAGAGAGACAAACTGGAACTAGGTTTGACAACCAAAGCACTGACGCCTTCCTTTCTCAGGCACAACCTATTTATACCTGCAGCAAGGAAGGCATTGGCTAGGCAATTATGCAAATTAATAATACTGACAACGGATTGGTAGGAATGATCAGCTGACAGAATCCAAGATGGCTGCGCCCATGCAGACACTTGGAGGGAAGTTTGGATTGTAATCCATGTGGTCTGGAAAACAGTAATGGCGGCGCCGGCCACCGGAGACAGGAGACGCCAGGCTGACAGATGCACATCCGACCACGCGGACACAGCGGAGGCCGCGGCCGACGTAATCGCCACTCTGAATGCAGAAGCTCAGGGACGGCGGCGGAGGCCGCGGGAGACGCCATGCCAGATGTATAAGGCGTTACTGTGACTGCGTCCAGAGAGACAGGAGAGGATGCGGGAATGTGCACATCAGGATAACAGATGGGATCCGGTCCTGGAGCGCTGAGCCAACCTTAGGAGGCATCTGATAGGTAAGAAATGGCGTCCAGATACCCGGATCGTGACAGCACCCCCCCCTTTAGGAGTGGCCCCAGGACACTTCTTTGGCTTTTGAGGAAACTTGGAATGGAATCTCCGGACCAAGGCAGGAGCATGGACATCAGAAGCATTGGTCCATGAACGTTCCTCAGGGCCATAACCCTTCCAGTCAATAAGATACTGAAGTTGACCGTAACGGTGACGTGAGTCCAGGATCTTGGCTACTTCATACTCAACGCCTCGTTGAGTTTGGACTTTCGGAGTTGGAGGAAGTGAGGAATGAAACCGATTCAAGATTAGCGGTTTCAACAGGGAAACATGGAATGTCCTGGGTATCTTTAAGAAGGAAGGCAACTGGAGTCTGTAAGCAACAGGATTGATGACTTGATCAATTTTAAAAGGACCGATGTAGCGAGGTGCAAACTTCATACTGGGAACTCTTAACCTCAAATTCTTCGTGGATAACCATACCCGATCACCCACCTTGAGAGCAGGAACTGCTCGACGCTTCTTATCCGCAAACTTCTTGTACCTGAACGATGCCTTGAGCAGAGCTGATCGTACGCTCTTCCAGATATTGGCAAACTGATGCAAGGTGATATCCACTGCGGGAACAGAAGTTGCTGGAAGCGGTTGGAACTCAGGGACTTTAGGGTGGAATCCAAAGTTGGTGAAGAATGGTGTTGAAGAAGATGAAGAATGATACTGGTTGTTATGACAGAACTCGGCCCAGGGAAGTAATTGAACCCAGTCATCTTGAGAGGAGGACACATAGATGCGGAGGAAGGACTCCAAGTCCTGATTCACCCTCTCAGTTTGACCATTGGTCTGAGGATGGTAAGCCGTGGAAAACTTTAGCTTGACTTGGAGGGCTTGACATAAACTTCGCCAGAATTTGGCTGTGAATTGAACTCCTCGATCTGAGATAATTTCTTCTGGAAGACCGTGGAGTCGAAAGATCTCTTGTATGAATACTTGAGCCAACTTGGAAGCTGACGGAAGACCGGTGAGAGGAATGAAGTGTGCCATCTTGGTGAACCGGTCAACTACCACCCAGATGGTATTAAACTTGTTGCACATGGGCAAATCTGTAATAAAATCCATCGACAAATGGGTCCATGGTCGACGGGGAACAGATAGTGGAACCAGTTGCCCCGCAGGCGACTGGCGGGATACTTTATGTTGAGCACACTTTGGGCAAGATGCAATAAACTCCAAAACGTCCTTTTTCAGAGTTGGCCACCAATAGGACCTAGAGATAAACTCCAGGGTTTTTTGGATACCTGTATGTCCGGCAAAGCGGGAAGCATGGGCCCAATGCATGAGCTTCTTCCTTAGTGTCGGCTTCACAAAACTTTTCCCTGATGGGGGCGTAGAGTCCATCCCTACCGTGGAGAATGCCAACGGACTTATAATAGGATGCTTGTCTGAAGACTCTGACTCATTTTCTTGCTCCCATGAGCGGGAAAGGGCATCGGCCTTGCGATTCTGAGAGCCCGGACAGAACTGGAGTTTAAAGTCGAACCTGGAAAAGAAAAGTGCCCATCTGGCCTGACGAGGGTTGAGACATTGTGTGCCTTTCAGATATAGAAGGTTCTTGTGGTCTGTAAGGATGGTGATTGAATGAGAAGCTCCCTCCAACAGATATCTCCACTCCTCTAGAGCGAGCTTGATGGCTAGCAACTCCTGGTCGCCAATGGCATAGTTGCGCTCCGCTGGGGAGAACTTCCGTGAGAAGAAACTGCAAGGATGTAAATGGCCATCTTTAGCCCTCTGAGATAACACCGCTCCTACTCCAACGGAGGAGGCATCCACCTCAAGGATGAAAGGAGAGTCGATGTCAGGCTGTTTCAGGACAGGCGCAGAGATGAACCTCTGTTTTAAAAGATGAAAAGCTTGCATGGCTTCTTCAGACCACTTGGACGGGTTAGCACCCTTCTTGGTGAAAGCAGTAATAGGCGCCACAATGGTGGAAAAGTCTCGTATAAACTTTCGGTAATAATTGGCGAACCCTAAGAACCTCTGGACCCCTTTGAGGGTTAAGGGTACCGGCCAATTCTGGATTGCTTGTAGTTTCTCAGGATCCATCTCTAGTCCGGAACCGGACACAATGTACCCTAGAAACGGAATGGACTTGACTTCAAAGACGCATTTCTCTAATTTGCAATAGAGATGATTGACACGGAGACGGGACAGAACCTCCTTTACCCAAAAACGATGTTCCTCTAAATTGTTGGCAAAAATGAGGATATCATCTAGATAGACCACGACATGACGGTATAGAATGTCTCTGAAGATCTCATTGACGAAATGCTGTAAGACAGCTGGAGCATTGCTCAATCCGAAGGGCATGACGAGGTACTCATAATGTCCGTCACGGGTGTTAAATGCGGTCTTCCACTCGTCACCCTCACGGATCCGGATGAGATTGTATGCACCTCTCAAGTCCAGCTTTGTAAAGATGGTAGCTCCGCTAACTCTGTCAAAGAGCTCAGTAATCAGGGGTAAAGGATAGCGGTTCTTGATGGTAATGTCGTTCAAACCTCTGTAGTCGATGCACGGCCGCAGACCACCATCTTTCTTTTTTACAAAAAAGAAGCCTGCGCCGGCTGGAGAAGAAGAAGGTCGAATGAACCCCTTTGCTAGGTTCTCTTTAATGTATTCCTCCATAGAATGCGTCTCGGGCAGAGACAACGGATAAGTTCGGCCTCGAGGTGGAACCTTCCCTGGAACGAGATCAATCGGGCAGTCCCATTCTCTATGAGGAGGAAGGATATCAGCAGAAGCTTTACTGAACACATCCGTGAAATCTTGATATGGAGGAGGTGGAACATCAGACGACCTGGGGGAGGAAGAACAGACAGGCAACACTTTAAACAAACATGTCTCAGCACAGGAGGGACCCCATGCCAGGATTTGCGTAGTCGTCCAATCAATTGTAGGATTGTGAAGACGGAGCCATGGAAGGCCCAGGACCACAGGATGTGTGGCTCTTGGAATCACTAAAAGTGAAATAAGTTCGGAATGAAGAACTCCCACTCTCAGACGAACTGGTAGAGTCCTTAGAGCAATAACTGTATCAAAAATGTTACTGCCATCCACGGCAGTTAAGGAAAAGGAGGAAGGAAGTCTCTCGGTGGGTAGGGACCACCGTTTAACATAGGCTTCGGTAATAAAGTTCCCAGCTGCTCCGGAATCCAGGAGGGCAATGACGTTCTGATAACGTTGAGCAACTTGAAGCGAGACTGGGAGATTACAATCTTGAGGAGATGGAGAGGAGATCATTACTCCTAGCCGGCCCTCTCCTTGGCGAGCTAGGATTTGAAGTTTCCCGGACGTTTGGGACAGGCATGAATAGTGTGAGACGGGGCTGCACAATACAGACAGAGAGACTCAGAGAGACGTCTTCGGCGCTCAGCAGGAGTTAAACGGGAACGGCCAATTTGCATGGGTTCATCTTTAGTTGGTGACAGTTGGCGAGGAGGAGGAGCAGAAGATTTTGGAGCAGATGATCTTCCACGCTCAGTTGCTCTCTCTCTGAAACGTAAGTCAACTTTTGTACAAAGTGAGATTAGCTCATCTAACTTGGAGGGTAAGTCTCTGGTAGCTAACTCATCTTTAATACGCTCGGATAAACCATGCCAGAATGCAGCATACAGGGCCTCGTCGTTCCATGCCAGTTCAGATGCCAGGATCTGGAACTGTATAAGATATTGTCCTACAGTATGTGATCCCTGGCGTAAACGGAGAATCTCAGACGAAGCTGAAGTTACCCGGCCTGGCTCGTCGAAGATGCGCCTGAATGTTGACACGAATGCAGTGTAAGAAGATAGCAGGGTGTCGGACCTCTCCCATAACGGTGATGCCCAGTCAAGGGCTGAGCCACTGAGAAGTGAGATGATGTAGGCAATTTTTGTACGGTCACTGGGAAAATTGCCAGGTTGTAGCTCAAACTGAATCTCACACTGGTTGAGAAATCCCCTGCAGAATCTTGGAGATCCGTCAAATTTTGCTGGCGTTGGAAGATGAAGACGTGGAGCAGAAACGGGTAAGGTGGGTGGGGTTATAGTTGGAGTCACTGTGGTTGACGCCCCAGATGCGCCTGATCCACGGAGAGTTGTCTGAATCCCATCCAGCCGAGTAGAGAAATCCTGGAGACAGCGGATGATGTGGCCCTGTGCAGCCTCCTGATGTTCAAGTCGGGCTGCCAGTTCTTGCATCGGTCTGGCCGCTTGATCCTGGTCTCCGGCTGGATTCATTTGGTCAGTGCTTACTGTCACAACTGAGGGACTGAGCTGACGGAAGGCAGCCTCAGTTGTAGGGGCTGAGATGTACCGGAACCTGGGAGGTTGTATCAGACCCCTGGACATGTAAGTAACATGAAGAGAAACCGCCCGAAGGCGTGACCACGACAACTTGAGTAAAAGTCAATGATATTTATTTATGACAAAACTCCATGCATCACAGTAGCAGTAAAAAGTAACATAAAAATCAGCAGAGAAATAATAATACAGTTCCTGGGTACTACAGGGTGGCAGGGGCCACAGAGCTCTGGTGGTATGAGACAGTTCTTATTATCTGCAAGTTGGAAAGTCCTTACCAGGCTCAACTGTAGCAATGAGGAAAGCCCAGGGTCGTACCAGCTGGTGTTCCAGGGAAAGCTGGACTGCTGTAGATAAAATGCTGCTGTGAGTACTGGTTAGAACCAGACAGGTGTTGGCACGGAGTGGATACTGGCTGGAACCAGTTAAATAATAAATAAAGCTTGAGAGCGATGCAATGTAGATGAAATGTAGAATTTGAGAGCGGAGAAATAATAATACCGGTGGAGAGTGGTAAACTGCAGAAAGGACACCGGCCCTTTAAGAGAAGCTGTACACTGCTGGAAGCTGAGCTGGAAGCAGGTGATGTTGTAGCTGGAAACAGGTGAGTCCAGAATGGATCAGAGAGTCAGGCTACACCGCAGATGGAATGCTGGTGCGGGTCTCTATAGCAGAAGTCTGGAGACAGGAGCTGGAACCTGAAAGACATTCACAGAAGAGAGACAAACTGGAACTAGGTTTGACAACCAAAGCACTGACGCCTTCCTTGCTCAGGCACAACCTATTTATACCTGCAGCAAGGAAGGCATTGGCTAGGCAATTATGCAAATTAATAATACTGACAACGGATTGGTAGGAATGATCAGCTGACAGAATCCAAGATGGCTGCGCCCATGCAGACACTTGGAGGGAAGTTTGGATTGTAATCCATGTGGTCTGGAAAACAGTAATGGCGGCGCCGGCCACCGGAGACAGGAGACGCCAGGCTGACAGATGCACATCCGACCACGCGGACACAGCGGAGGCCGCGGCCGACGTAATCGCCACTCTGAATGCAGAAGCTCAGGGACGGCGGCGGAGGCCGCGGGAGACGCCATGCCAGATGTATAAGGCGTTACTGTGACTGCGTCCAGAGAGACAGGAGAGGATGCGGGAATGTGCACATCAGGATAACAGATGGGATCCGGTCCTGGAGCGCTGAGCCAACCTTAGGAGGCATCTGATAGGTAAGAAATGGCGTCCAGATACCCGGATCGTGACATCCATTGCCGAGTCCACAGGACCCTTCTGGCAGAAGTCGACATAGCATTTATTCTAGAGCCCAGTAGGCTAATGTCTCTTTGGGCATCTCTCATATATAAGACAGCGTCTTTTATATGCCCCAGGGTCAGTATTATAGTATCCTTGTCTAAGGTATCAAGTTCCTCAGATAAGGTATCTGTCCATGCTGCTACAGCACTACACATCCAGGCCGACGCAATTGCCGGCCTTAGCAGGGTACCTGAATGTGTATAAATGGATTTCAGGATACCCTCCTGCTTTCTTTCTGCAGCATCTTTTAGGGTGGCCGTATCCTGTGACGGCAGGGCTACCCTCTTGGATAAGCGTGTTAAAGCTTTGTCTACCCTAGGGGAGGATTCCCAGCGTAACCTGTCCGTTGGCGGGAAAGGATACGCCATAAGCATCCGTTTGGAAATCTGCAGTTTCCTATCTGGAGATTCCCAAGCCTTTTCACATAACTCATTTAACTCATGTGAAGGGGGAAAGGTCACCTCTTGCCTTTTTTCCCCATACATATAAACCCTCTTGTCAGGGACTGGGGTTTCGTCTGTTATGTGCAACACATCTTTCATTGCTATAATCATGTAGCGGATGGCTTTAGCCATTTTAGGCTGAAACTTTGCATCATCGCCATCGACACTGGAGTCAGAATCCGTGTCGATATCTGTGTCAACAATTTGGGATAGTGGGCGCTTCTGAGACCCTGACGGCCTCTGCGCTGTAGGATCAGGCATGGGTTGAGACCCTGACTGTCCCAAGGCTTCAGCTTTATCCAACCTTTTATGCAAGGAATTTACATTATCATTTAAAACCTTCCACATATCCATCCAATCGGGTGTCGGCGCCGTCGGCAGCGACCCCACATTCATTTGTACCCGCTCTGTTTTCACAAAGCCTTCCTCGTCAAACATGCCGACACAAGCGTACCGACACACCACACACACACAGGGGATGCTCTATTTGAAGACCGTTCCCCCACAAGGCCTTTTGGAGAGACAGAGAGAGAGTATGCCAGCACACACCCCAGCGCTAAATGACCCAGGAATCACACAGTAACTTAGTGTTAACCCAGTAGCTGCTGTATATCAGTTTTTGCGCCAACTTTATGTGCCCCCCCTCTCTTTACACCCTCTTTCTACCGTGATTCTGCAGGGGAGAGCCTGGGGAGCTTCCTCTCAGCGGAGCTGTGGAGAGAAAATGGCGCTGGTGAGTGCTGAGGAAGAAGCCCCGCCCCCTCAGCGGTGGGCTTCTGTCCCGCGTTTTGTGTGTAAAATAATGGCGGGGGCTCATGCATATATACAGTGCCCAACTGTATATATGCTGCTTTTTGCCATGAGGTTCCCAATTGCTGCCCAGTGCGCCCCCCCCCTCCTGCGCCCTGCACCCTACAGTGACCGGAGTGTGTGGGTTTAGTGTGGGAGCAATGGCGCACAGCTGCAGTGATGTGCGCTAGCTCAGATGAAGACTGGAGTCTTCTGCCGCCGATTTCGAAGTCTTCTTGCTTCTCACGCCGGCTTCTGGCTCTGCGAGGGGTGCGGCGGCGCGGCTCCGGGATCGGACGACCAAGGGTGCGTTCCTGTGTACGATCCCTCTGGAGCTAATGGTGTCCAGTAGCCTAAGAAGCAGGACCTATCTTCTAGTGAGTAGGGCTGCTTCTCTCCCCTCAGTCCCACGTAGCAGAGAGTCTGTTGCCAGCAGATCTCTCTGAAAATAAAAAATCCTAATAAAATACTTTCTTT
This sequence comes from Pseudophryne corroboree, assembly GCF_028390025.1. NCBI lineage: Eukaryota > Metazoa > Chordata > Amphibia > Anura > Myobatrachidae > Pseudophryne > Pseudophryne corroboree. The sequence goes on along the minus strand of NC_086445.1, from coordinate 591,583,953 downwards.
TTAGCAAGCTCAGGAGAGCTCACTAAGGTGCACCCAGCTCGTCCGGGCACAGATTCAAACTGAGGTCTGGAGGAGGGACATAGAGGGAGGAGCCAGTGCACACCAGTATCCTAATTCTTTCTTAAAGTGCCCTGTCTCCTGCAGAGACCATCTATTCCCCATGGTCCTTACGGAGTCCCCAGCATCCACTAGGACGTTAGAGAAAGTGGCTCTAAAAAGGTTTTCCTCTGACGTCCTAGTGGATGCTGGGAACTCCGTAAGGACCATGGGGAATAGACGGGCTCCGCAGGAGACTGGGCACTCTAAAGAAAAGATTAGGTACTATCTGGTGTGCACTGGCTCCTCCCTCTATGCCCCTCCTCCAGACCTCAGTTAGAATCTGTGCCCGGCCAGAGCTGGGTGCTACTAGTGGGCTCTCCTGAGCTTACTAGTAAAGAAAGTATTTATTAGGTTTTTTTATTTTCAGTGAGCTTCTGCTGGCAACAGACTCACTGCTACGTGGGACTAAGGGGAGAGAAGCAAACCTACCTGCTTGCAGCTAGTTTGTGCTTCTTAGGCTATTGGACACCATTAGCTCCAGAGGGTTCGAACACAGGCACCTGTCCTCGATCGTCCGTTCCCGGAGCCGCGCCGCCGTCCCCCTTGCAGAGCCAGAAGAACAGAAGCTTGAAGACGACGAAATCGGCAGCTGAACACTCCTGTCTTCATTAAGGTAGCGCACAGCACCGCAGCTGTGCGCCATTGCTCCCAGCACACTTACACACTCCGGTCACTGTAGGGTGCAGGGCGCCGGGGGGGGGGGGGGGGGGCCTGGGCTGCAATTGAAGTACCTTTGGCATAAAAACATACATATATACAGTCTGGCACTGTATATATGTAAAAAACCCCGCCATTTTTTTACATGGAAAGCGAAACAGAAGCCCGCCACTGAGGGGGCGGGGCCTTCTTCCTCAGCACACCAGCGCCATTTTCTCTTCACAGCTCCGCTGGAAGCAGCTCCCCAGGCTCTCCCCTGCAGTATCCAGGTACAAGACGGGTTAAAAAGAGAGGGGGGGGGGGGGGCACATAAATTTAGGCACAAACAATACAAAAAAAGCAGTTATTGGGTAAATCACTTATTAGCAGTGAAAATCCCTGTGTTATATAGCGCTGTGGTGTGTGCTGGCATACTCTCTCTCTGTCTCCCCAAAGGACTTTGTGGGGTCCTGTCCTCAGTCTGAGCATTCCCTGTGTGTGTGCGGTGTGTCGGTACGGCTGTGTCGACATGTTTGATGAGGAAGGTTACGTGGAGGCGGAGCAAGGGCAGATAAGTGTGGTATCGCCCCCGTCGGGGCCGACACCTGATTGGATGGATATGTGGAAGGTCTTAAATGACAATGTAAACTCCTTACATAAAAGGTTTGATGACGCTGCAGCCTTGGGACAGCCGGGGTCTCAGCCCGCGCCTGCCCAGGCGACTCAGAAACCGTCAGGGGCTCATAAACACCCTCTATCTCAGATGGTTGACACAGATGCCGACACGGAGTCCGACTCCAGTGTCGACGATGATGAGGCACATTTACAGTCTAAAATAACCAAGGCCATCCGATACATGATTATTGCAATGAAAGATGTATTACACATTTCTGAGAGTAACCCGGTTAATACCAAGAGGGTTTAATATTTTTGGGGAGAAAAAGCAGCCAGTGACTTTTCCCCCATCTGATGAATTAAATGAATTGTGTGAAGAAGCGTGGAGTTCCCCGGATAAGAAATTAGTGATTTCTAAGAGGTTACTGATGGCGTACCCTTTCCCGCCAACGGACAGGTTACGTTGGGAAACATCCCCTAGGGTGGACAAGGCTGACACGCTTATCTAAAAAGGTGGCCCTGCCGTCTCAGGATACGGCCGACCTAAAGGAGCCTGCGGATAGAAAGCAGAAAGCTATCCTGAAGTCAGTGTATACACACTCTGGTACTCTACTGAGACTGCTATTGCTTCAGCCTGGATGTGTAGTGCTGTAGCAGCGTGGACAGATACTCTGTTAGACGACATAGATTACCTCGACAGAGATACTGTTTTGCTAACCCTGGGCCATATCAAAGACGTCGTCTTATATATGCGAGATGCTCAGAGGGACATTTGCCTGCTGGGCTCTAGAGTTAATGCTATGTCCATTTCTGCCAGGAGGGTCTTATGGACTCGGCAATGGACAGGAGATGCTGATTCTAAAAAACACATGGAGGTTTTGCCTTATAAGGGTGAGGAATTGTTTGGGGACGGTCTGTCGGACCTCGTGTCTACAGCGACAGCTGGAAAGTCCACTTTCTTGCCTCAGGTTTCCTCACAGTCTAAGAAAGCACCGTATTATCAAATGCATTCCTTTCGTTCCCAAAAAGGCAAGAGGGTCAGGGGTGCATCCTTTCTTGCCAGAGGCAGGGGTAGAGGTAAGAAGCTGCACCATGCAGCCAGTTCCCAGGAACAAAAGTCCTCCCCTGCTTCCACTAAGTCCACCGCATGACGTTGGGGCTCCACAGGCGGAGCCAGGTGCGGTGGGGGCGCGTCTCCGAAACTTCAGCAGCCAGTGGGTTCGCTCACAGGTGGATCTCTGGGCTATACAAATTGTATCTCAGGGATACAAGCTGGAATTCGAAGCGACTCCCCCCCCCCGTTACCTCAAATCAGCCTTGCCAGCTTCCCCCATGGAAAGGGAGGGGTGTAGTGGTGTAGTACTGGTCACCTGACCGACGCCGGGATCCCGGCAGCATACCGACGCCGGGATCCCGGCGAGGAGGGGCGAGTGCAGCAAGCCCCTTGCGGGCACGCTGCGCTCGCCACGCTGCGGGCTCGGTGGCGACCTGCGGTCGCCACGGGTTCTATTCCCACTCTATGGGTGTCGTGGACACCCATGAGTGGAAATAGTCCCTGTTGGTCGGCATGCCGACCATCGGGATAGTGAGCCGTCGGGCTCACGGAGGAGGTCATGTGACTGTCGGTCAGCTGACCGGCGGTCACATGAATACCACCCGAAAGGGAGGTAGTGCTGGCGGCAATTCACAAGCTGTACCTCCAGGAAAGTGATTGTCAGGGTCCCCCTCCTTCAACAGGGAAGGGGTTACTATTCCACAATGTTTGTGGTACCGAAACCGGACGGTTCGGTGAAACCCATTCTGAATTTAAAGTCCTTGAACACTTATATAAAGAAATTCAAGTTCAAAATGGAATCGCTCAGAGCGGTTATTGCAAGCCTGGAAGAGGGGGATTTTATGGTGTCGCTGGACATCAAAGATGCTTACTTGCATGTCCCCATTTACCCACCTCACCAGTAGTACCTCAGATTTGTGGTACAGGACTGTCATTACCAATTCCAGACGTTGCCGTTTGGCCTGTCCACGGCACCGAGAATATTTACCAAGGTAATGGCCGAAATGATAATACTCCTTCGGCAGAAGGGATTTATAATTATCCCGTACTTGGACGATCTCCTTATAAAGGCGAGGTCCAGGGAGCAGTTGTTGATCAGCGTAACACTCTCTCAGGAAGTGTTACTACAGCACGGCTGGATTCTGAATGTTCCAAAGTCGCAGCTGATTCCTACGACGCGTCTGCTTTTCCTGGGCATGATTCTGGATACAGAACAGAAGAAGGTGTTTATCCCGGTGGAGAAGGCCCAGGAATTAGCATCTCTGGTCAGGGACCTCCTGAAACCAAAACAGGTATCGGTGCATCACTGCACGCGAGTCCTGGGAAAGATGGTGGCTTCATACGAAGCCATTCCCTTCGGCAGGTTCCATGCAAGGATCTTTCAGTGGGATCTGTTGGACAAGTGGTCCGGATCGCATCTTCAGATGCATCGGCTGATCACCCTGTCCCCAAGGGCCAGGGTGTCTCTTCTGTGGTGGCTGCAGAGTGCTCACCTTCTCGAGGGCCGCAGGTTTGGCATACAGGACTGGGTCCTGGTGACCACGGATGCAAGCCTCCGAGGATGGGGGGCAGTCACTCAGGGAAGAAACTTCCAAGGGCTGTGGTCAAGTCTGGAGACTTCTCTACACATAAATATACTGGAACTAAGGGCCATTTACAATGCCCTGAGTCAAGCAGAACCCCTGCTTCGAAACCGGCCAGTGCTGATTCGGTCAGATAACATCACGGCGGTCGCCCATGTAAACCGCCAGGGCGGCACAAGAAGCAGGATGGCAATGGCGGAAGCCACAAAGATTCTTCGATGGGCGGAGAATCACGTGCAAGCACTGTCAGCAGTGTTCATTCCGGGAGTGGACAACTGGGAAGCAGACTTCCTCAGCAGACACGACCTCCACCCGGGAGAGTGGGGACTTCATCAAGAAGTCTTCCAACTGATTGCAAACCGATGGGAACTGCCACAGGTGGACATGATGGCGTCCCGCCTCAACAAAAAGCTAAAAAGTTATTGCGCCAGGTCAAGGGACCCTCAGGCGATAGCTATGGACGCCCTAGTGACACCGTGGGTGTACCGGTCGGTATATTTGTTTCCTCCTCTTCCTCTCATACCAAAAGTACTGAGAATAGTAAGAAAGAGAGGAATAAGAACAATACTCATTGTTCCGGACTGGCCAAGAAGGACTTGGTACCCGGAACTGCAAGAAATGCGCACAGAGGACCCATGGCCTCTGCCTCTCAGACAGGACCTGCTGCAGCAAGGGCCCTGTCTGTTCCAAGACTCACCGCGGCTGCGTTTGACGGCATGGCGGTTGAACGCCAGATCCTAGCGGAAAAAGGGATTCCGGATGAAGTTATTCCTACGCTGATAAAGGCTAGGAAAGACGTGACAGCAAAACATTATCACCGTATATGGCGGAAGTATGTTGCTTGGTGTGAGGCCAGGAAGGCCCCTACAGAGGAATTCCAACTGGGTCGTTTCCTGCACTTCCTACAGTCAGGGGTGACTATGGGCCTAAAATTGGGGTCTATAAAGGTCCAGATTTCGGCCCTATCCATTTTCTTTCAAAAAGAACTGGCTTCACTGCCTGAGGTTCAGACATTTGTTAAGGGAGTGCTGCAAATTCACCCCCCTTTTGTGCCACCAGTGGCACCCTGGGATCTTAACGTTGTGTTGGATTTCCTGAAATCCCACTGGTTTGAGCCACTTAAGACCGTGGAACTAAAGTATCTCACGTGGAAAGTGGTCATGCTGTTGGCCTTAGCATCGGCTAGGCGTGTGTCGGAATTGGCGGCTTTGTCATGTAAAAGCCCATATCTGATCTTCCATATGGACAGGGCAGAATTGAGGACTCGTCCCCAATTTCTCCCAAAGGTGGTGTCATCGTTTCATTTGAACCAACCTATTGTGGTGCCTGCGGCTACTCGGGACTTGGAGGACTCCAAGTTGCTGGACGTAGTCAGGGCTTTGAAAATATATGTTTCCAGAACGGCTGGAGTCAGGAAGACTGACTCGCTGTTTATCTTGCATGCACCCAACAAGCTGGGTGCTCCTGCTTCAAAACAAACTATTGCTCGCTGGATCTGTAGCACGATTCAGCAGGCTCATTCTGCGGCTGGATTGCCGCATCCAGAATCGGTGAAAGCCCATTCCACAAGGAAGGTGGGCTCTTCTTGGGCGGCTGCCCGAGGGGTCTCGGCTTTACAGCTTTGCCGAGCGGCTACTTGGTCGGGTTCAAACACATTTGCAAAGTTCTACAAGTTTGATACCCTGGCTGAGGAGGACCTTGTGTTTGCTCATTCGGTGCTGCAGAGTCATCCGCACTCTCCCGCCCGTTTGGGAGCTTTGGTATAATCCCCATGGTCCTTACGGAGTTCCCAGCATCCACTAGGACGTCAGAGAAAATAAGAATTTACTCACCGGTAATTCTATTTCTCGTAGTCCGTAGTGGATGCTGGGCGCCCGTCCCAAGTGCGGACTTTCTGCAATACGTGTATATAGTTATTGCTTAACTAAGGGTTATTGTTATGAGCCATCCGTTGAGTGAGGCTCAGTTGTTGTTCATACTGTTAACTGGGTAAGGTTATCACAAGTTGTACGGTATGATTGGTGTGGCTGGTATGAGTCTTACCCTGGATTCAAAATTTCCTTTCCTTGTAATGTCAGCTCTTCCGGGCACAGTTTCCCTAACTGAGGTCTGGAGGAGGGGCATAGAGGGAGGAGCCAGTGCACACCAGATAGTACCTAATCTTTTCTTTAGAGTGCCCAGTCTCCTGTGGAGCCCGTCTATTCCACATGGTCCTTACGGAGTTCCCAGCATCCACTACGGACTACGAGAAATAGAATTACCGGTGAGTAAATTCTTATTTTTTTTTTTTAATAATAAGATTTAAAGCATGTACTGGTAATCAAAAATATTTTTTTTCCCTCTTGCAGTCTTTGGGGGCAGTGGAAACAATATGTGGTATAAAATAAGGCGTAGGGAGGGTGGGCACATTAATTATCCCCTCCCCCTTATACCTGGGTGGCTTCCTGGAATCTCCAGTTTAGTTAAATGCTGCCCAGGAGCCGGACGGTTTGATTCTTCTTTTACCTCTATCAGATTCTATCTTATCTATCTATCTATCTATCTATCTATCTATCTATCTATCTATCTATCTATCTATCTATCTATCTATCTCAATGATTTTATAGCATTTGTTATTTGTGATGCATTTACTAATTTGAAAGCAGGCGCATCTTTTGAGGAGAGGAGTACTTGTGCAGTCTCCAAGTGACCTTTCCTTACGCCAATGCATGTTCAGTATAGGCTCTGGCAATGCTGACATAAGTAACGCCTTGCACATCCTGCAAACAGAACAGGACAGTTGCCAAACCGTATGACGTTAGGGTAAGTGGCTCTCCACTGCTCTTATAACTTTCTTTTTTTCAAATTTGTTGGATGAATAGGTTTGGACTCTTGTGTGCTGTATTGTCGGACAGAACCAGTAGCAGGGAATAACTATTATTATTATCCTTTATTTATATGGCTCCACAAGGGATCTGCAGCGCCCATTACACAGTACATAATCAAATGAGCAAACAAGAAAACAGCACTTACAGTTCAAGACAATATAGGACAGGTATAGAAAACCAGGGCTTAGGTACCATCAAAGAGAGTAAGGAGTATAAGATTGTGTAAGTAAGAAAAGGAAAGGCACATGAGGAAAGAAGTCCCTGCTCTTGCGAACTATATAGAACACTTAACTGCATATACAGTACGGATGGTGTAATGGTTAGCATTACTGCCTCACAGCACTGTGGTCATGAATTCAATTCACGGTGTGGAGTTTGTATATTCTCCCCATGTTTGTGTGGGTTTCCTCCGGGTACTCCGGTTTCCTCCCACAATCCAAAAATATACTGGTAGGTTAATTGGCTCCAAACAAAATTAACCCTAGCGTGAATGTGTGTGTACGTGTACTAAGGAATATAGATTATAAATACCACTGGGGCAGGGAGTGATATGAATGGCCAAATATTTTCTGTAAAACGCTGTGGAATATATGTGCGCTATATAAAAGGAGATTTATGGTAGACTTACCATAGTTAAATCTCTTTCTGCGGGGGGCGTGGCCTGGCTGCTGACAGGGACAGCTGTGATTTTATGGAGCTCCTGAGACTCCGGGCTCCAAGTCATTAAAAATACACCTTAAGAGGGATATTTGGGTGCCCCGTTGCCCCTCCTGTGCCTCCTGACCCCCTTGCTGTGTCCCCGGAATTGCCGCGGAATCGGGGAGCAGTTTTAACTGCTCCCGCGGATTGCGGCCTACGGGGCCTACAAAGCCGGGGCCTCGATTTCGTCTCCGGACCGACGGAAGCTCTGGGATCCCTCGACATACGGATTGCGGGCACTACGTAAGGACCCCTACAAGGCGTCACCACCGGATACCTGCCCGTCTGCATCATCCCACTGAGCACCGTGACCCTCGGGCGTCTATCACGTGACGGGGCCGACGGGCGCCCGACGACGGACTCGAACGGAGGGCTGCGACTCTCTCCTGCTGGGCTTCTCACAGTAAGTGTGACAGGGCGGCCCCGAACGGCGGCGAGACGCGGCGGGTGGCTCCGCCATTGAGGCCTACGCCACTGCCGGAAGCCGGGGACTTGAGTTTTAGATCGGCCCAGGGGGGAGCTCCGGAGCGGCCCATACCTACACGGTGGCATACTCTGAGCCCTGCGGACGCCCATTCGACCCCTTGGAGACTTTTAGTGGACCCCCAGGTGCCCCCCTGTAGCAGGGGAATACTACAAGAGCCCGGAAACCCCAACCCCTGCATTTTACTCCTCAGCCTGCCAAAACTGCAGAGGCCATTTTGGATTCACAACATCACACTGACCACAGAGAAACAGGGATCCCTCTGATCAGGCTTCTTCACTGTAATGAGCCTAATACTGCTTTAATTAAGCTACATTGATTCCTCACTACTTCCTGGGGTTTCTGGAGTCTGGGAGCACCGGTGGACGGAGCCCTGCCACACTGCCTGACGATATAATCAGACCTCATACATATGTCATTTAGATCCCCTTATACTTCCCTGATAGAATCTTCAAAGGAAGTGGGTCGCTCCCTGGGAGCCGGCAATGCAGGTGCCTTATATCTACCTCCACATTACCGAAGAAGCGGGATCTGAAGCCCACCACGTGCCTGCTACCGTAACAACGATCACCAATTAATGACGTGCTAGTGCCATTCCATTGGGAGTCATCATGCTATAGGCACTTCACAGCGTACCAAACAATGCTAACTCTATACTCATTATATCTTCTGCAATCAAGTATCCATCCAATCATTTATAAACATGGTTAGATCCGGGAAAAAGAAGGGCAACACCGCACAACCTAAAGAGACCGCGACCCAACCGGGAATGAGATCGTTCCTACAATCTACACCTGCAAGGCTATCCGGAAACCTCTCTCCCTCCAGCCCGTCTTCCTGTCATTCTGCTTCCTCTGCCTCCCCGTTAATGATGGAGCAGCCCACCTCACACACCCACAGCGACACCGCTCTTCATGATATCCTGCAATTTATGAAAACACTCCCTACTAAGAAGGATATCCAAGATACCATACGAAAAGAGCTGGCATCAATCAAACAAGATATCTCCCAGCTTTCTGATAGAGTAGACTCGCTGGAGGATCACAGAGCCTCCACTGTTAACTACCTGGGATCCTTAACAGACGTCATCAAATCCCAATCAGACGAGATCAGATCGCTACGATCCCGCGTACTGGATTTGGATAACAGAGGGAGGAGGAATAATATTCGGGTGAGAGGCATCCCAGAGGAAGTCCCCCAGACGGGCATAGTGGATGCTTTGACGACAATCTTTAACACAATTCTGGGCAAAGATCCAGCTGCCACCATAACATTTGACAGAGCCCATCGCGCTCTAAAACCAAGGGGGCTTCCCTCAGATCGACCCCGAGACGTCATATGTCGTCTGCATTACTATTCCCAAAAGGAAGAAATCATGAATAAAGCGCGACATATTGACGACTTGAAACACAACGGTGACCCTATCTCCGTCTTTCAAGATCTCTCCTGGCACACCCTGCAACAAAGGAAGATTCTTCGCCCCCTGACGGAGGAACTCCGCAAGCGACAGCTGAAATACAGATGGGGTTTCCCTTTCAGCTTACAGGTATCCTCCTCAGGCAAGATATATTCACTCCACACTACATCCGACCTTCCCACTTTCTGCTCAGGACTCGGTCTCCCACCCTTAAAGGTCCCAGACTGGGACTTTACCCTCCCGGATCTACAACCACCACAGCCTTCGAGAGGGGGAGAGTCATGGCAAGTGGTCGGCAGTCCTCAAAAGAAACCCTCAAAACCACTTCCTGCACGCCAGGATCATCCCCCCACCTGAAGAAACTGATTTCCATTACCCTGCTGAATGATCCTTACTGTTTTCTCTAGGTGGACTGAATACCCTGACTGTGAGATACCGGGTGAGACACGTTATACGCGGCCTAGGGCCAATTTGACCTCGTTTTACTATGCCCCCCTTTCCTTCTCGCCCCCCCGGTTTCATTTTCAGTCCCGGAATTCAGCGATGGGACATTGGCAGAAGATAGTTACTTGTTTCTACCGATTTACACTATTAGTCATTATAAGTTTTACTAAGTTAAAATTGCACTATTACAATATTTAAGCTAAAAATAAGTGCCTGTAAGGGTGACTCCCTTACCCCGATCCCGCACACGGCCGTTGTGCCCCATGGGGATGCTGGTTAACAAACCTACCTGCTTCCCCATTGCGGATGTTATTATGTTTACGATGTTTCTATTATTTGTAACTTGTTCTTTTCATCACTCTTCTTCTTCTCATTGTTTTTCTATTTCTTTTGGTGAACTGTCCGAGTGCTACGCCTCACTGTGCTATGATACAATGTGATGTCTTCTCCAGGGGTAATCAAACTCACCTCGATTAATGCAAAGGGTCTTAACACCCCCGAGAAAAGATCCCATCTACTTCGGACACTACGATCCGACGGAGTGGATGTGGCTCTAATCCAGGAGACACATTTTAAGATCTCTGCTCGAGGCCCCTCCTTGGTAAATCCAAAATATCCCCTGGCTTTCTACTCTAACAACCCTGAAGGTAAATCTAAGGGAGTTGCTATAATTTTCTCCAAGGCCCTCCAGGTATCTAATGTCTCGGTCCACAAACTTATCCCTGGGAGGTTACTGGTAGTCCAATGTAATATATTTTCCCAGGCGTACACCCTCATATCCCTTTACGCTCCAAATCAAGGACAAATCCCCTTTTTTCGATCCTTTCTTCCCCGGCTTGAAGCCCTAGCGATGGGCATAGTGGTTTTGGGAGGCGACCTCAACTGGTCCATGGACCCCTCCATCGACACCTCTCCCCCAGCCCCTAGATTTTCTGAACACAAGCATAGACAGGTCAGGAAGATCTTCCACGAACTTCAATTTGCTGACACCTGGCGGGTCACACATCCCACTGACAGAGATTTCTCTTTTTTCTCACACCCACATCAGGTTTACTCACGCCTTGACTACATGTTCTTAAGCCATAGACACCTCCCCCTAATCGTAGATGCCTCTATTGGCTCCATCACGTGGTCGGACCATGCCCCAGTATCCTTGTCCCTATCGGCCCCATCTCGTGCCCTCGGCCCTTGGACCTGGCGCCTTAATGAATCGCTCCTATATGACGCATATTGTAAATCAGAATTGGATAAGGCATTGTCCGACTACTTTGATATCAATGACACAGGAGAAGTATCCGAAATCACGATTTGGGAAGCCCACAAATGTGTTATACGGGGTAAACTGATCCAACTAGGTTCGTTTGTGAAGAAAAACAGTCAGGCCTTGATCACTGCATTACTACACAAAATTCACACCTTAGAAACCCGCCACAAATCCTCCCTGACCCCATCGGATTTGATGGAGCTGTCTGCGGCCCGAGCACAACTCCGAACAACCCTCAATAACAAAACCCAAGCCTCCCTGCGTAGATGTAATAGTAAATATTATAAGTGGGGGAATAAACCAGGCAGGCTCTTAGCCCAGGCACTTAGAACCCAGAGATTGGCCTCCTTCATCCCATCAATGAAAAACAACACGGGCTCCACATACTTTAAATCCCCGGAGATAGCAGCATGCTTTAAAAGCTATTATAATACTCTATATAACCTGGGTAACCCTTCCCAGACCCATGACCCTCTCTCCAATATGTTAAGAGCCAGGAAATATCTAGCCGATGTGGCATTTCCTCAACTATCAAAGTCTGCCCAGAAATCTTTAGAAGCACCTTTTACTTTGGCCGAGATGGACCATGTTATCTCTATCGCTCCCCTACGTAAAAGCCCGGGCCCAGATGGCTTCACAGCCACCTACTATAAGATGTTTAAAGAAATGTTGGCTCCCAAATTACTGCGGGCCTTTAACTCCATATCCGCCGAGACCCACTTCTCTAGACAATCACTTGAGGCCCATATTACGGTGATCCCTAAACAAGGAAAGGACCCCTCAGTATGCTCCAGCTACAGGCCAATCTCCTTGCTTAATATAGACCTCAAATTCTTCGCGAAACTAATGGCTCTTAGACTGAATGAATTTCTCCCGTCGCTCATCCACAACGACCAAGTGGGTTTCGTACCCGGTCGGGAAGCGAAGGATAACACGACTAAACTCCTCAGTCTAATCCATTTGGCCTCCAGCAGTAAGATATCTACTGTACTACTGTCCACAGATGCCGAAAAGGCCTTTGACAGGGTAAATTGGGATTTCATGAGAGCGGTGCTGGAGCATATTGGGTTGGGCCCACGAGCCCTCCATAGAATATTATCTTTGTATACACAACCATCAGCTAAGGTACGGGTTAATGGGACTCTCTCTGATAACTTTCTAATTAGTAATGGAACGAGACAGGGCTGCCCCTTATCCCCCCTGATCTTTGTCCTCTGTATTGAAGCCCTGGCCAGAGCAATTAGAGCTAATGACGAGATTAAAGGACTACAAGTAGGGGATATAGATTATAAACTTGCTCTATTTGCAGATGATCTGCTGACGACGGTCACAGACCCCGCACACTCGCTTCCCAACCTGATGAGCGAGTTAGACATTTTCAGTTCACTATCAGGTTTTAAAATCAACACATCCAAATCCTATGCCCTTCATATCTCAACCCCCCATTCGGTTCTAATTGGCTTGAAAGCTACGTTCCCTTTCCAGTGGAGGGACTCCCACCTTACATACCTGGGAGTTCAACTATCCAGCGACTCCTCACGTCTACTGTCCTTGAATTTCCACCCCATTCTCCAAGCCATTAGAAACGACTATTGCAGATGGCAATATCATAATCTTTCTTGGCTTGGTAGAATCAATGTTGTAAAGATGAATACACTACCCAAACTGCTTTATCTCCTTCAGACCTTACCGATTCAGATCCCTGACTCCTGGTTCCGGACCGTGAGATCTTTGATCCAGCAATTTATATGGCGTCGTAATAGACCCAGAATCAAAAGGTCAATCCTGACTCGACCTCCCCAGAAAGGGGGCTTTCTATTACCAGATATTGAAATCTACTACCAAGCAATCCTCCTGAGCAGAGTCTTGGATTGGACCAGGAGCCGGGAGATTAAACAATGGGTGGTCTTGGAAGGTTCATGCTTGCAACTGTTCCCAGAAATCTTCCCATGGCTCCCGACCTTGCCCAAATTACTACGCCCTCACCCGACCATTTCTCCTACACTTTCTTTTTGGAAGGGGACACGACGAAGATCGTGCATCTCTTCTGTTTTTGGCCCCCTAACCTCTTTTCTGAGTAATCCGACCTTCCCACCTGGCCTCTCACTAGGATATTATCAAAACTGGGCGTTGGAGGGACTCTTTAGAGTGGGGCAGTTGGTCCACCCATCCGGAGTTAAACAGTTCTCGGAGATACGAGAGAAATGGGAGATCCCACAAAGAGATTTCTGGAAATTCCTACAGATCCGTCACTTCCTACATACAAATAATGCATACCGTGAAGCATCAAGGGAGCTGACCGCGTTTGAAAAAATGTGTGTGGCCCCTATGAATCCAATACACACTATCTCCACCCTGTACAAGCTTCTATGTGCGTCTGACTCCCTGATACCTCCCCATTTTACTCAAAAGTGGGAGAGAGATCTAAACATCTCACTCTCGGATAAGGAATGGGACTCTATCTTTCTTAAAACACATAAGAGCTCCATCTGTATCCAAGTTAGAGAAACGCAATATAAGATCCTAATGAGGTGGTACAGACACCCCACTCTCTTACACGTCATTTCCCCATCCATCTCACCTACCTGCTGGAGATGTCGTAAGGACCTAGGCTCTCTGCTACACATCTGGTGGACCTGTCCCCTTATTAAAAACTACTGGGATGATGTAGTCTCAACCTCCAACACCATCCTACATACCTCCGTCCCGTCTGACCCAGCCTTTTGGCTACTAAACCATTCCACTACCCCAATCTCTACCTACAAGTCATCATTAATACGACACCTGGGCAATGCCGCACGAGCAGTGATCCCCACAATGTGGAAATCTGTCAATCCCCCCACAAGGAATACCTGGTTCTCCAGATTAGATTATTATATGAACATGGAAGATGTATTAATGAGCGCTGGGGACAGGCGTTCGGAATTTACTGCTATATGGTGGCCTTGGATAGATTACAAGACATCCGAATCATATACGACTTACATTTCCTCTACAAAATAGAGTAAAGGACGGGAACTGGCTCTTGACTCAATTTGTAATGGGATCTTGGATGAATAAGCCTAACTCTTGAATCACTGCACATGTCTTACTCTCCTTGCTTATCATACTCGGTTCAGTCACCCCAGTCTTTTGATGTTTTCTTTCTCTTTTTCTTCTTCTTGTTACATACCTATCCATTATTAGGTTTCCTTAAACCAAAATGTTAATGTGGACTACAACTATGCAGAATATGCGATTATCGATCTATATACGCTCATGCTGTCATACCATTCTGCCTTTGATTGATACCCAGATATATTTACAATTTGTTGTAAGTCTATATTGTTACAATAAAAACAGATTATACAAAAAAAATCTCTTTCTGCGAAGTACACTGGATTCCACAGGGAATAACATCAGGGTGTAGAGTTGGATCTTGATCCGAGGCACCAACAGGCTAAAGCTTTGACTGTTCCCAGGATGCACTGCACCGTCTCATCTATAGCCCCGCCTCCAGGCACTGGAGCTCAGTTTTGTTAACCAGTCCAATGCAGTAGCAGGTAAAAGAGCTGGTAGATGTTAGTGTTGAAGTCAAAAAATAAGATTTTAAACCTACCGGTAAATCTTTTTCTCGTAGTCCGTAGAGGATGCTGGGGACTCCATAAGGACCATGGTGATAGACGGGCTCCGCAGGAGACATGGGCACTTTAAGAAAGACTTTAGGTATGGGTGTGCACTGGCTCCTCCCTCTATGCCCCTCCTCCAGACCTCAGTTAGAGAAACTGTGCCCAGAGGAGACGGACAGTACGAGGAAAGGATTTTTGTTAATCCAAGGGCAAGATTCATACCAGCCACACCAATCACACCGTATAACTTGTGATATACTAACCAGTTAACAGTATGAAAACAACATAGCATCAGTCCAAGACCGATGAAACTATAACATAACCCTTATGTAAGCAAAACTATATACAAGTCTTGCAGAAGTAGTCCGCACTTGGGACGGGCGCCCAGCATCCTCTACGGACTACGAGATAAAGATTTACCGGTAGGTTTAAAATCTTATTTTCTCTTACGTCCTAGAGGATGCTGGGGACTCCGTAAGGACCATGGGGATTATACCAAAGCTCCCAAAACGGGCGGGAGAGTGCGGATGACTCTGCAGCACCGATTGAGCAAACAGGAGGTCCTCCTCAGCCAGGGTATCAAACTTATAGAATTTAGCAAAGGTGTTTGAAACCGACCAAGTAGCAGCTCGGCATAGTTGTAGTACTGAGACCCCTTGGGCAGCCGCCCAAGACGAGCCCACCTTCCTAGTGGAATGGGCCTTAACCGATTTTGGTAACGGCAATCCAGCCGTAGAATGCGCCTGCTGAATCGTGTTACAGATCCAGCGAGCAATAGTCTGCTTTGAAGCAGGGGCGCCAACCTTGTTGGCTGCATATAGGACAAACAGTGCTTGTGTGTTTCTGACACTAGCCATTCTGGCCACGTAATTTTTCAAAGCCCTGACTACATCAAGGGACTCGGAATCCTCCAAGTCTCGCGTAGCCACAGGCACCACAATAGGTTGGTTCATACTAAAAGATGACACCACCTTAGGCAAGAATTGAGTACGGGTCCGCAATTCCGCTCTATTCATATGGAAAACCAGATAGGGGCTTTTATGAGACAAAGCCGCCAATTCCGACACTCGCCTAGCCGAAGCCAAGGCTAATAACATGACCACTTCCCAAGTGAGATATTTTAACTCCACCGTTTGAAGTGGTTCAAACCAGTGCGACTTAAGGAAACTCAACACCACGTTAAGGTCCCAAGGCGCCACCAGAGGTATAAAAGGAGGCTGAATATCCAGCACTCCCTTCACAAAAGTCTGTACTTCTGGGAAAGAAGTCAATTCTTTTTGAAAGAAAATGGATAAGGCCGAAATCTGAACCTTAATGGAGCCTAATTTTAGGCCCAAATTCACTCCAGTCTGTAGTAAGTGAAGGAAATGGCCCAGATGGAATTCTTCCGTAGGAGCATTCCTGGCATTACACCAAGAAACATATTTTTGCCATATACGGTGATAATGTTTAGCTGTCACGTCCTTCCTAGCCTTTATCAGCGTAGGAATGACCTCATCCGGAATGCCTTTTTCCGCTAGGATCCTGCGTTCAACTGCCATGCCGTCAAACGCAGCCACGGTAAGTCTTGGAACAGACAGGGCCCCTGTTGCAACAGGTCCTGTCGAAGAGGAAGAGGCCACGGATCTTCTGTGAGCATTTCCAGCAGATCCGGATACCAGGTCCTTCGTGGCCAATCTGGAACAATGAGAATTGTTCTCACTCCTCTTTTTCTTATTATTCTCAACACCTTGTATGAGAGGAAGAGGAGGACACACATAGACTGACTGGAACACCCACGGTGTCACTAAGGCGTCTACAGCTACCGCCTGAGGGTCTTTTGATCTGGCGTAATACCTTTGTAGCTTTTTGTTGAGGCGGGACGCCATCATGTCTATCTGGGGCAGTCCCCACTGACTTGCAATCTGTACGAAGACTTCCTGATGAAGTCTCCACTCTCCTGGATGCAGGTCGTGTCTGCTGAGGAAGTCTGCTTCCCAGTTGTCCACTCCCGGAATGAACACTGCTGTCAGTGCACTTACATGATTTTCCGTCCAGCGAAGAATCCTGGCGGCATCCGCCATTGCCACTCTGCTCCTTGTGCCGCCTTGGCGGTTTACATGAGCCACTGCGGTGATGTTGTCTGACTGGATCAGAACTGGTTGGTCGCGAAGTAAGGTCTCCGCTTGACGTAGGTCGTTGTATATGGCCCTCAGTTCCAGGATGTTGATGTGAAGACAAGTCTCTTGACTTGACCAAAGACCTTGGAAGTTTCATCCCTGTGTGCCTGCTCCCCAACCTCGGAGGCTCGCGTCCGTGGTCACCAGGATCCAGTCCTGAATGCCGAACCTGTGGCCTTCTAGAAGGTGAGCACTCTGCAGCCACCACAGGAGAGATACCCTAGTTCTGAGGGACAGGGTGATCAACTGCTGAATTTGTAGATGTGACCCGGACCACTTGTCCAGTAGGTCCTATTGGAAAGTCCTCACATGGAACCTGCCGAAGGGAATGGCTTCGTATGATGCCACCATCTTTCCCAGGACTCGAGTGCAGTGATGCACTGACACCTGTTTTGGCTTCAATAGGTTCCTGACCAGAGTCATGAGTTCCTGAGCTTTTTCTATCGGAAGATAAACCCTTTTCTGGTCTGTATCCAGAATCATGCCCAAGAAGGTCAGACGAGTCGTAGGAACCAACTGCGACTTCGGGATATTGAGAATCCAGCCGTGTTGCTGTAACACCTTCAGTGAAAGTGAGACGCTATTCAGCAACTGCTCTCTTGATCTCGCTTTTATGAGGAGATCGTCCAAGTACGGGATAATTGTGACACCCTGCTTGCGCAGGAGCACCATCATTTCCGCCATTACCTTGGTGAAAATTCTCTGGGCCGTGGAAAGCCCAAACGGCAGCATCTGAAATTGGTAATGACAATCCTGTACCGCAAATCTCAGGTACGCCTGATGAGGTGGATACATGGGAACATGAAGGTACGCATCCTTTATGTCCAGAGATACCATAAAATTTCCCCCTTCCAGGCTGGCGATGACCGACCTGAGCGATTCCATCTTGAACTTGAACCTTTTCAAGTATAGGTTCAGTGATTTTAAATTTAAAATGGGTCTGACCGAACCATCCGGTTTCGGGACTACAAACAGGGTTGAGTAATATCCCCTCCCTTGTTGAAGTAGGGGAACCTTGACCACCACCTGTTGAAGATACAATTTGTGAATTGCATTTACCATTATCTCCCTTTCTGAGGAAGAAGTCAGCAGGGCCGATTTGAAAAACCGGCGAGGAGGCACCTCTTCGAATTCCAGCTTGTAACCCTGAGAAACAATTTCTATTGCCCAGGAATCCACCTGTGAGTGAACCCAGATGTGGCTGAAAATTCGAAGACGTGCCCCCACTGGGGCGGACTCCCTTATCGGAGCCCCAGCGTCATGCGGTGGATTTTGTAGAGTCCGGGGAGGACTTCTGTTCCTGGGAACTAGCTGTGTTGTGCAGCTTATTTCCTCTAAAAATGGTGTGGAGAAGTCCTTCTTGGCGCTTCTAGTGTAACGGTTGCTGCCTGCAAAGTACACGGGTAACCCTATCCCGAAGGATAAAAGTAATAGAAAGATCTGTGTTTGTGTGGACTAGATGGCGCTACCGTTCAAGTAGTGAAGGTGGGGAGAGCGAGAAAAAACGCTTAAACTTAGCTTAAGGTTGAGGTCTGAGATGTTCTGCTCCAGATGACCTGTCCGGACAGGTCATCTGGAGCAGAACATCTCAGACCTCAACCTTAAGCTAAGTTTAAGCGTTTTTTCTCGCTCTCCCCACCTTCACTACTTGAACGGTAGCGCCATCTAGTCCACACAAACACAGAGCTTATTTCCTCTGCCCTTACCTCTGGCAAGAAAGGACCCCTTGGGGAAGATTCTCACCGTATACTGTCCTTAGCGGGAAAGGATACACCCTAAGAATCCTTTTGGGAATCTGCAGTTTCTTGTCTGGAGATTCCCAAGCCTTTTCAATAACTCGTTCATGAGATGGGGGAAAGGTTACCTCAGGTTTCTTTACCCTATACCTGTGTACCCTCGTGTCAGGGACAGGGGGTTTCTCTGTGATATGCAAAACATCTTTTATTACAATAATCATATATTGAATACTATTTGCCAATTCTGGCTGTAACTTTGCATCATCGTAGTCGACACTGGAGTCAGAATTTGTGTCGGCGTCAGTGTCTATTATTCTGGATAGTGGGCGCTTTTGAGACCCCGGAGGTCCCTGTGACATAGGGGAAAGGCAGGGTTTGATGCCTGTACATTCCCTAGACTCAGTGCAATAAATTCACATTAGCACTAAAACATTCCACATATCCAACCAGTCAGGTGTCGGTGTTGCCGACGGAGACACCACAGTCATTAACTCCACCTCCTCCCTATGAGAGCCTTTTACCTCAGACATGCCGACACACGCATACCGACACACCACACACTCAGGGAATCCTCTTATCTGAAGACAGTTCCCCCACAAGGCCCTTTGGAGAGACAGAGAGAGAGTATTGCCAGCACACACCCAGCGCTATATGACCCAGGAAAAAAACACACACAATATGTTTACCCAGATAGCGCTGTAATCTTTATTTTTGCGCCAAATTATGTGCCCCCCCTTCTTTAAAACCCTCTTTCACTGTGGATAAGCAGGGGAGAGTCCGGGGAGCTTCCTCTCAGCGCTGTGCTGTGGAGAAATGGCGCTGGTGAGTGCTGAGGAAGAAGCCCCGCCCCCTCAGCGGCAGGCTTATGTCCCGCTAAAATATATAAAAAACTGGCGGGGGCTCTTTATATATACAGTGCCTAGCTGTATATATCTTCTTTTGACAGAAATTGAGGTGATATTGCTGCCCAGGGCCCTGCACCCTTACAGTGACTGCCGTTTGTGTGTGCTGTGTGGGAGCAATGGCACACAGCTTAACTGCTGTGCGTTACCTCAGTGAAGATCCGAAGTCTTCTGCCGCCTCTGAAGTCTTCTTTCTTCTCATACTCACCCGGCTTCTATCTTCCGGCTCTGTGAGGAGGACGGCGGCGCGGCTCCGAGATGAACTCCAGGGTGAGACCTGTGTTCCGACTCCCTCTGGAGCTAATGGTGTCCAGTAGCCTAAGAAGCAGAGCCTTGAAACTCACAGAAGTAGGTTTGCTTCTCTCTCCTCAGTCCCACGATGCAGGGAGTCTGTTGCCAGCAGGATCCCTGAAAATAAAAAACCTAACAAAATACTTTCTTTCAGGAAACTCAGGAGAGCTCCCTGTAATGCACCCAGTCTCCTCTGGGCACAGTAGTAAACTGAGGTCTGGAGGGGCATAGAGGGAGGAGCCAGTGCACACCCATACCTAAAGTCTTTCTTAAAGTGCCCATGTCTCCTGCGGAGCCCGTCTATCCCCATGGTCCTTACGGAGTCCCCAGCATCCTCTAGGACGTAAGAGAAATATTACATACAAACAACATACAAACTCCAAACAGATGGGTCTCTGTGCGTGCGCATACATGCAGCGTGCACAGAGATATATGGTAGCATACGCATTCACACAGACAAGCCACAAAGATATATTCAACACATATTTCATACAACACATAAATTAAACATGTCAAGCACCAGACATTATAATGTATTTATATAAGAGAGTTATAACATCATATACATATGTATTATTGGAACGGAACAAGTTAAACATGTCATGCTTGGTGTCAAAATTATCAGAAGAATGTGTGTGTTAAATTGATAGCTATAAGTAGATTGTAGCACATTGCAACGATTAGTTATGACCAAATGTATGAACACAAAGGATTTCCTAAAGACAGCATGTGTGCAGAAAGAAACCAGTGGCTAACCCCTATAATTACATTCATACTCTCTGACAAATGGCCAGAAAATCACAAATTCTGCTAGGGTATGTAAACTTATGAGCACAACTGTATATGTATGTATATATATATATATATATATTGTCAAAGTCAGAAAAATATCTCTACACACACTGCCATATTTGCACCTCATACTGGTCCGCACTGCGCATGCGTACGCTCTCCCGTACGTGCACGTACTCACAGTCGCGGGCACCCGCAGGCGCACGGTATGCGTATTTACGGTAGAGTTTATGTGGTTGTAGCGTGCGACTCAATCGTAACATATTTTCAGTAATAATGTATTTTGTAGATCATGGTCCCTTTGATAGATTCTGCAAGTTTGGTTAATATAGAATGTTCATGAACAGAGAAATCCCTCTTTGTTTGATACGAAGGGTCAGACAGGAGTAATACAGTGGTGTTTAGTATCCATCGGAAGAATATTTAATTAGAAATATTCCGGTGTTGGTTTGAAGCAGATCAATCGCTCGTGCGAATAGTTATGGACATAAGAAGTTTATGAACATTTACTTTATTTGCACTTTATTACCCATGCGGCGGGAAACCCAGTTTCCCTCCCACCTGAGCTGTTGGAAATAGTCACAGCCCACCTGTATGAATCAACCTATGACCTTTTGTTATAATGCGAAGCCGAATTCCTGTGTCCAATGAACAATGAGATTGTAGGGACCATTGAATTGTATTGTGTGTGGGGCATAAATAGGCAGGCCGACCGTATCCAGTTCTCTCTCTTCAACGGTTCTCATTGCTGATAATCGGGAGCTGGATATCGAGGCGCATGCGATCGTTTCCCCTTGTGCGTAAGTGTTTCTCCGCAATCATTTTGTCTTGATGTTATTGTGAGCCATTTCTCTCTCTCTCTCTCTCTTCTATTTCTCCCGTATTTTTCCCTTAATTGTATTGTATTGTATTTCCTGTGTAGTTATCTGGTTAGTTAGTCTATGTTATATTGTAGTGTATGCTTTGTACTGTGATTCTTTTGCAAGTATAATAGTCATAATACATATAATAGGTTTTGGACCCTAAGCCCAGGTATCTGTGTATTTCTTATAGTGTTAAGTATTCCCTGAGCGTCGGTGACGCTCAAGCAGCTTTGTAGTTAATCAGGTTACACCAGGTTGCACTTACACTCTGTCACCACACTAAGGTTTACTGTATATTTCGTTGTTAAAGGTATAGATATAAAGGTTTAACGTTATAAGCGTCTGCACCGCTGGTGATCTCCTCGTGGTCCCGAGCGTCCGCTACGCTATAGCGAATCATTACGTTAGTCGGCAGCCAATAGCGTGCCTGCCTGTGATCTCTGGGCCGTAAGCGAACGTGACGCTTGAGCGTCTCGACTACGGTTGAGCGATCGTTACGCAACGTGCGTACCCTTACGGTACTTCTTACGTAGATAGCGTACAGTGTTCTTAGACCTCTTAAAGTGTTTTATATACGATAAATATTTAGCTTTATCAATTGCGGGCTCGTCCAGTCCTTCACATATCTGCACTAGGTAGATCAGCAGACATTATCCCTCAGCAAAGGGCGGGAGGTTGTATCCCTCGTAGTGCTGATGGGATAAGCGTCTGCTTCGCTTAGGTAAAGGGTGCTGAAGGAATCCGGGAACCGGAGGTAAGAGCAAAACGCTAGTGTCTTTTAAAACTGTTTATTTTTCTATCTTGCGTACACACGCACACATATATATCTGCATTCCTTTTTTCATTTGTGTATTTTCGTATATCACTCTCCTGTCTGCCAGTTTTATAGTTGATAAAAGTGCTAAAAGAGATTTGCTGTTATTTCATAATTTAAGAATAGAGGTAATAAAGTTAAAATATAGACAAACACACAGTTTTGCCTGGGAGATAAGGCGAAGTCAGTGTGGTGTGTGGTAGATGATCAAGGATCATCTACATTGATAAAAGTATAAATTGTGTTACGGTGGATCTTTGCTTTGCGTGCACGTGTCCCTAACAAAGACTTGCGTACGCAATCCAAAGGCCGACGCACGCAGCGTATATTACGCAACGGAGCGTCCGGTTACGCCCACGTAGCTCAAGTCACGATAAGTTGATAAATAACGCAAAGCGATAAATAACGCAAAGCGGTAAATAACGCGAGGCGAGAAATAACGCAAGTCTATTTTTGGGTGTCCGAAATTTAAATTAACAGATCCTGCTCCTAATTGGTAACACATCTGGTCTAAAGGAAAATTTCTGCGCAGAAATAGAAATAGAAACAAAAGTGTACATGTGATGAGTGAGTGTTTTTGTATTACATAAGTTTATATAACTTGGAGGTTGAACCAAAAGAAATCACCGAGTACGCGTGAGGAACATACGTGTAAGTGACATGCACGGTGGCTAGGGAGGCATCCTTAGTTAAACATACAATTTGAGCATTAGAGTATAGCGGACCAGGAGGTCGTATAAAACAAGACCAGGAGGTCAGACCAGGAGGTCGTATAGAACAAGACCAGGAGGTCATAGTAGACCAGCAGGTCCAGGTACAGTAAACAAGGAAGTCCGCTATACAGTCCACAGGCACAACACCGAAAAGGGTTGGTGCAACACCCATATAGGCCATACAAGCTCTCGCTGAAGGAATTCGCAGCCGCAATTTTCGATTCCATTGGTCTTTCCGTACATAAGCTTAGTTGCTTGTGTGCTGAACGATTGGACCGCACGTAATTGTGTACAGTAGTTAGTAATCTGACCTAGTACCATTAGAGTAAAGGGGTCACAAACGCTATTTGTACATTCTAACGTGATTTGTGTAATTTTTTATTTTTTCAAAAAGGGAAGTTCGCTGGTCACTCAGGAACTATCTGACAACCCCACCTTTACTGGAAAGGGTAGTGCTCTTCGGATCACACTCGCATTTTTCAAGTAAACAAAGGTTAATAGGTGCCCTGGGTCGAGTGCGCCAGCACCATATCGGTGTGATCAGGTCGCATTGGTCGGCGTGGGCGAGCGAGTGGGGTGCTCGGTAAACTTCACCGTCTGCCTATCGTGAATATTTTGGTTTTCTGTAAGGGTTCGCTGAAGACCCTGATATAGAGATCAGAGGTAGAGCAAGCAACACCTGCAGATTATGGGGGCCAGTTGTTCAGGAAGGGGGCGATCAACCTCGGTTCGGGTTGACTCTGTAAACCGACCAGTAGGATCGGCCAGATACGTAATGTGTGAGAAATATGGAAGTCACACAGAGGTTTTATGTGATGAATGGGAGAGAATGACGGTACATGACGGGGAGAAATTCCCAAGAATAGGTAGCTTCAGCCCAGAAGTGTTACAAAATTTAAGGAGGAGGATATGTCTCATAAAATCAGCAAAGAGACGAATCAAGCATTATGATTATTTGCAGTTGTGGCAACAGGAAGGTGAGATACAGAGAGGTTTGGCTCAGGCGGCGGGATCTGGGTCGGTCAGGAAACTGATAGCCACGGCCCCACCGCCACCATATATAGCGGGAGAGAAGTTGATTGCGGAGAAAAACGCACTAAGGTGTAACACACAATCACTTAGTAACCATGTAAATGTTAAAGATAATGTTGAACCATTAACCCATGCAAGTATTAACCCGTGCAAGTTGTACCCTGTTTTGAACTTTCCTCAGGAGTGTGATCAAGAAGACGATTCGGCAACAATTTCAGCGCTCTCTCTAGCGGCCACCATATCGGAAACCACAGTAGGAACTGCTCCACCCCCGAGATTAGTAACAAAGGCCCCTAGCGGAGGGATAGGTGAGGTCGTGTCAACGGGTAAGTACGGCACCATACATTATGCTGAAACAATTTCACCACAGGCTGTAGAATCTACACAGAATGAGGTTGTTAGAGTAAATCCTGTTAAGGTAATAGTAGTTCCCAATGGGAAAACAGACACGTCAGGAGCCACACCCGTTAGGAACATTGCCATGTATTGCCCGTTTACCCGAATGGAATTGAGGACCATAGTGTCTGAATTCCCTGACCCTAGAAAAGATTTAGTTGCTAGCCAAAAATACATCAGGGACCTAGGAAACACTTTAGAGCCCAATAATAAAGATTGGCAGATATTGCTAAGAGCTTGTTTACCCTCCAATGTCGACGCAGCTCAATTCTTAGTTGACTGTGGATTAGATCAGGATGTACCTCTTACAGATGTGTACAACAAAGATAACGTAAAAAGGATAAATTTACAGTTAAAGGAGTATTTCCCAGCCGTTGTTAAATGGAACAAAATATTCTCCATTAAACAAAAGGAGTCAGAAACGGCAGCAGAATATTTTCACCGGGCACTATTAGAAATGGCAAAGTACACTGGTATAGAGGACATTAAGACCAATGCAAACCATCAAGAAGTAGCAGTATCTGTACTAATGGATGGTTTA
Organism: Pseudophryne corroboree; assembly: GCF_028390025.1. Taxonomy (NCBI): domain Eukaryota; kingdom Metazoa; phylum Chordata; class Amphibia; order Anura; family Myobatrachidae; genus Pseudophryne; species Pseudophryne corroboree. The sequence continues at coordinate 591,558,944 of NC_086445.1, read as the reverse complement.
AAGGAAGCATTAAAGGCAAGGGTACAGACCACGCAACCATGTTGGCGAGGTCTGTCAGTGGCCACTTTGAGAGAGGCTGCTATTGATCACGACCGGAACATCACCAGACACAGGGAGTCACAAGGTGATAAGTTAATGTCAGTAAGTATACAGGCCCTGACCACAAAGCAGCCTGTGGTAATATCACCAAACCCTGTGGGTAAGTCAACTGTGGTAACATGTTATTTTTGTCACAAACAGGGACACTTTGCACGAGACTGTAGATCAAGAAATCGACAAAAGTCTTACCAACCCCCTAGACAACGACACGACACACGACATTGGGATCAGGGTCCACAGAGACGGAGTTATGAGCCACATACAGGGGAAACAAAAAGATATCCCCCGAACAGAGACTGGCATGCCTCTGGTAGTTCCCAGCTATCTCCCTCACAAGTAGTTGCTGCCAGCGGGATTCAGGGAGGTCACCATACCCAATAGGGGTGTGGCCATACCTGTAATCTGCAGCCAGTAAAATTGATTGCAAGCCTTGGAAGTGAACCCGAAATTGCAATTAATGTAGCTGGTAAATCATTAAACTTTCTTGTAGACACAGGGGCGGCCAAGTCAGTGATAAATTCGACAGTGGGCATGAGAACCACTGGTAGGACAATTCCAGCCATGGGAGTAACAGGAGTAGTCCAGCACTACCCTGTTAGCAAACCAGCCGAGATTACAATAGGGCCTTTGCATACCAAGCATTCCTTTTTGCTGGCTGCATCGGCACCAACTAATCTTCTGGGAAGAGACTTACTGTGTAAAATGGGGTGCGTCATTTATTGTACTCCTGAAGGTGTATTCTTGGACATACCTGAGAATCACGCTCAGGAAGTGCGAGACATGTTAGACTCCCCGTCAAAATTAATGTCGCATACCATTATGACAAATAGGAATCCATCCCAAGTAGAAGAAATGACATCTCAGATACCAGAGTCACTTTGGACAAAAGACGGACAGGACACTGGATTAATGGCAAACGTAGCTCCAGTAGTTGTACAAGTAAAAGATGGTAGGATAGCTCCAAAAATCCCACAGTACCCTCTGAAGCCAGAGGTGGAGTTAGGAGTTTACCCAGTAATAGAGCGCTTGCTACACAGGGCATTCTGGTAAGAACGTCCAGCACTGCCAATAGTCCCATCTTCCCTGTTAAAAAGAGTGGGGGGAGGGGTTACAGACTAGTGCAGGATCTAAGGGGGATTAACAAAATAGTTGAGAGTCAGTTCCCCGTAGTGCCAAATCCAGCTGTCATCCTAATGCAAATCCCTCTGCCCAAACCAGACACGTATCATCAGCGAGGTTTACAAGATGGGAATTGGCCCTAATGGCCCCCGTAAACATCACCATAAGGAGATGCAGTGCATTAAATCCTGCAACATATCTCCCAGGTGTGCCTGGTCAGGCACAAAGGGTGGAAGGTGAGAGTGATGGGGAAGGAGGATTTAATACAAAGGAAGATACACATGATTGTATGGAATATTTGACCCAAAATTTTACCGCAAGGCCTGACATCAGTGACAACCCACTGGAAGATGCAGAACTCACGTTCTACACGGACGGTAGTTGTCATAGACAGTCAGACTCGGGAGACTTGTGTACTGGATACGCAGTCGTAGATGACCAAGACACCATAGAAGCGGAACCGCTAGGCCCACCTCACTCAGCCCAGGTTGCTGAACTGGTCGCCCTAACCAGAGCATGTGAATTGGCTAAGGGTAAGTCAGCCAATATCTACACCGATTCTAGATACACCTTCGGGGTAGTTCATGATTTCGGAGCCCTATGGCGCCTCAGAAATTTCATGACGGCAGCTGGTACACCGGTAGCGCATGCAGCTCACATAAAAAGGCTTCTAACAGCGATACAGGAACCCGACAGAGTGGCTGTTATCAAATGTAAAGCACATACATATAGCCAGGACCCAGTATCACTTGGTAACAGCCGAGCAGACGAAGCTGCTAAGTTAGCAGCTGCTACCCCCAGACAGACAGACACAACACAACTGATGGTATTTAATACCATCAACACACAAAAGTTGTGTGAAATGCAGAATTTGTGTTCCACACAGGAAAAGGCAGTCTGGAAGGCAAAGGGATATGGCCAGGAGTCCTCAGGACTCTGGACGGATGGACATGGTAAACCAGTGGCCCCCAGAGCATATCTTCCATGTCTGGCTGAAGCAGCTCACGGGCTGACTCATCTAGGCAAGGAAGGGATGTGCAAATTGGTAAGAGCATATTGGTGCGCCCCAGGATTCTCCTCTCATGCGAGTAAAAGAGCAATGTCATGCCTTACCTGTTTGAGAAAGAATATTGGAAAGGCAATACCTACAGAACCATCCCATATCCCACCTGCCGGCGGCCCTTTCCAGGTAATACAAATTGACTTTATACAATTACCCCCTTGTCGGAATTTGAAATATGTACTTGTTTGTATAGATGTTTTCTCAAATTGGGTCGAAGCATTTCCGGCGGCCACAAATACCGCTATGTTTACTGCTAAGAAAATTGTGCAGGAATTCGTATGTAGATATGGTATCCCTAGAATTATCGAAAGTGATAGGGGTACCCATTTTACAGGTGATGTCTTTCAAGGAATGTGTAAGTTGATGGGAATTGATAGCAAGCTGCACACTCCGTACCGTCCACAGGCGAGTGCGAAGGTCGAAAGAGTGAACAGCACTATTAAAAATAAACTGAGTAAAGTGATGGCAGGGACAGGATTGACATGGCCAGAAGCTTTACCCATTGTACTGTACAGCATCAGAACCACTCCCAGGTCCCCTCTTAATCTGTCTCCCTTTGAAATCTTGTTTGGTCGACAACCGCATGTTATGATTAACCCTCAGGATGATTTGAAGTGTAACAATGAAGTGACTGTAAAGTACTTGATTAACATGAGTAAACAGTTAAGGAATCAAAATGATAATCTGAAGTTGGTGATTCCTGATTTACCAGATAGTAATTGTCATGACATTGAACCTGGGGATTATGTGATGATACGGAATTTTCTACGCTCAGGTTGCCTTATTGACAGCTGGGAAGGACCATACCAGGTCTTATTGACTAGCACTACAGCATTGAAGGTTGCTGAGAGAGAGACTTGGGTTCATTCATCCCACTGCAAGAAGGTTGCTGATCCAGAGAAGTCCCGTGATAAGGAACAGACGGTAGAGGTTGTATCACTGGAGTGTCTGTTCCAGGAGGACTGAGGCGGCACCTGAGCCGTGAAAATCTCAAGACCAAGAGCTGTTGTCGACTCCCCACTCCCTTTTATTGTTTTTCTCCACTTCCCATCCCCTCTCCCTAAAATTTCTTTTTCCCCCTTCTCATTCTTCTCCGTTTCCTCCTATAAGATGGACTTGCCCCAAGAGACTGTGATCCGGATTTTCCTGTTAACCATGATGTTGACCAGAGCAGTCTGTTCCGGCGGGAGTACCATGGAGGTCGAGAGAGGTTCTGGAATGGGTTCTGATGATAAAGATGGAGGCGTAGTTTTCCGAGAACAACATAATCAACAAGCAAAGGCGAGTATCAGAAAACGATCCGATAGCATTGACCATAGAAGGAATTGTGAAGGATTGTTAGCTGAAGAAAACTGTATCTGTAGGCTCTGTAACAATGTCATTGAGGATGGGTGCATTAAGAAATGCCAATCCAGTTTTAATATCCATATGGACCGGCATCCATTGAGTGACTATCACTCCTTAGTGGGTAATGTGTTAAACAAAACAGATTGTTGGGTATGCTCTCAAGTACCTCAGGGTCATAGCAAATCAGGGCTAGTACCATTTCCTTTAACGATAGAGGAGGTACTTGAGTTAAATGGTGGGAGACCGGTGGACCGGAGGTTTAATATCTCCAGCCCTCCTAGTTTGAAGCTCCACCAATACCATGTGGATAGGTCCCTATTGTGTTTCAACATCTCCAATCCCCGAAAACCGGGAAATTGGGAAGTGTCATGGAGTAATCACACCATGACCTTTTCGCATAGAGCAGATAGAATGCCTACAGATACAGAGCTTGTACGCCACATAGCCAGCAGAGGAAAATCTTTCCGGTATAGGTATACCTTAGGAAATAGGATTACTAAAGTTGGAGAGGTATCACCAGGATACTGTGCACATATCGTACAACCTGATACGTGTACTAAGCAGATGGAAGAATTAGGGTTAGGAGATTTCACATGGACGGTGTGTAATATGGTTATGTCCTACTCCGTCCCATATGTTCTCCCCGATGATGCATATTTCATATGCGGGAGAAAGGCGTACAAGTGGCTTGCCCCAAACTCTGAAGGATTGTGTTATATTGGAAAAGTACTGCCTGAAGTAATGACTGTATCACATGACAAAATGAAAGACATACACCATGGTGCCCAAGCTCCTTATACTCACACCCATTACGAGCACGTTGTTAAAAGGCACCTGATAGAGAAGACAGAGCATCCGGCCTCTGATCTGATAAGTGAATCCACCGGGATTCAATTCTTAATCGCGTTAGATTTCACCCGCACCGCTAGAGGAGTGCTGAATTATAAATACATATCGGCGCTCGCAAATTTGTTAGATAATATCACTGAAATGTATGATGACACGTTTAGGTATACTGGAAGAGAACTTCAGGCTTACAAAACAGAACTGGTACAGCATAGAATGGTTCTCAATTACCTCACAGCAGTGACAGGCGGATATTGTGTCACACTGGCAACACAATACGGCGTGAAATGTTGCACATATATTGCGAATAGCACCGAGAATCCGGTCGAGGTCATAGACCAAAAGATGGACGATATTCTCCAATTGAAGTGGGAATTTCGCAGGAGACACAATCTCACTCTTGCTGCTGTAGGTAATGAGCTGACTGGTTGGGTGTCATGGTTGAACCCGCGAAATTGGTTCTCCGGTTTAGGAGACTGGGCTCAAGGAGTCATAATGGATGTTGGGAAGTTTCTCCTATGTATCTTAGGTGTTGTCATATCGATTGGATTGATATTTAGATGCGGTCAGGCTTTAATGAAGTGCAATCATCGTACTAGGGTAATGAGTTTAAGGAGCGAGGAAACTGTAATTAACCTGGACTTGATTTATGACCCAAATGTAGAAACAATGATGTGATGAAAATGCGATTTCTACGGTCCGTTTCTTTCACCTGTTTTTCCGTTTTCTCCAAGGTAACAAGACCCACTTGGACAAGGAAGTTGACGAGACGCTATACAGACAACGGATTGACCAAAGAAGAAGTTTTGACCACTGTAGATACGGACATTTGATGAACTTTGCCATGGATCCCCAGTTTCCCTAGAATTCTTAAACTTACGCTAGCCCAACATTTTTTTTGTAAATCTAATGGCATTGACAAAGCTTTTTGCTCGCACCTAATGGGCAAAACAGCGCAAAGAAGACGACTTTCAACTGATACCGAACAAAACTTCAACCGACAGATGTACATTAACCTGACATAGAATACCACTGCATTTTCCATAAGTGTTCTTTATCTTCATCTCTACAACCCTCAGGTAATGACACACATAGTCGATAGGGAATACAGGCACAGATATCAGCAATCACATATCTCCCCTATTCATGTATCATCAACTAAAATGTGCTCCCCCATTTTGTTACAACCAAAGCCGAAAAGAGCTCGGTAAAGTTTGACAGCCCATCCACAGACCCGTACCACGGGATAAGAAGGAATTCACATGTATACTTCGCAATACCTCGAAGCTTGATTTACAACACGTACGGCACGATGATACATGACCCCCCAAACATGGACTCATACACACATGCTTCTGCTATCTCACTAGGTCATACCCTCTTCACACCTTTTCCTCTCTCCTCCTTTACCCAACCATGTAAATGTATTAACCCCTAACATATATATTTTTCTCTTTTTGAAATGTTTTCAGGAAGTGGCAGTTATTGTTGACTGCCAAAGGGTGGACTGTCAAAGTCAGAAAAATATCTCTACACACACTGCCATATTTGCACCTCATACTGGTCCGCACTGCGCATGCGTACGCTCTCCCGTACGTGCACATACTCACAGTCGCGGGCACCCGCAGGCGCACGGTATGCGTATTTACGGTAGAGTTTATGTGGTTGTAGCGTGCGACTCAATCGTAACATATTTTCAGTAATAATGTATTTTGTAGATCATGGTCCCTTTGATAGATTCTGCAAGTTTGGTTAATATAGAATGTTCATGAACAGAGAAATCCCTCTTTGTTTGATACGAAGGGTCAGACAGGAGTAATACAGTGGTGTTTAGTATCCATCGGAAGAATATTTAATTAGAAATATTCCGGTGTTGGTTTGAAGCAGATCAATCGCTCGTGCGAATAGTTATGGACATAAGAAGTTTATGAACATTTACTTTATTTGCACTTTATTACCCATGCGGCGGGAAACCCAGTTTCCCTCCCACCTGAGCTGTTGGAAATAGTCACAGCCCACCTGTATGAATCAACCTATGACCTTTTGTTATAATGCGAAGCCGAATTCCTGTGTCCAATGAACAATGAGATTGTAGGGACCATTGAATTGTATTGTGTGTGGGGCATAAATAGGCAGGCCGACCGTATCCAGTTCTCTCTCTTCAACGGTTCTCATTGCTGATAATCGGGAGCTGGATATCGAGGCGCATGCGATCGTTTCCCCTTGTGCGTAAGTGTTTCTCCGCAATCATTTTGTCTTGATGTTATTGTGAGCCATTTCTCTCTCTCTCTCTCTCTCTCTTCTATTTCTCCCGTATTTTTCCCTTAATTGTATTGTATTGTATTTCCTGTGTAGTTATCTGGTTAGTTAGTCTATGTTATATTGTAGTGTATGCTTTGTACTGTGATTCTTTTGCAAGTATAATAGTCATAATACATATAATAGGTTTTGGACCCTAAGCCCAGGTATCTGTGTATTTCTTATAGTGTTAAGTATTCCCTGAGCGTCGGTGACGCTCAAGCAGCTTTGTAGTTAATCAGGTTACACCAGGTTGCACTTACACTCTGTCACCACACTAAGGTTTACTGTATATTTCGTTGTTAAAGGTATAGATATAAAGGTTTAACGTTATAAGCGTCTGCACCGCTGGTGATCTCCTCGTGGTCCCGAGCGTCCGCTACGCTATAGCGAATCATTACGTTAGTCGGCAGCCAATAGCGTGCCTGCCTGTGATCTCTGGGCCGTAAGCGAACGTGACGCTTGAGCGTCTCGACTACGGTTGAGCGATCGTTACGCAACTTGCGTACCCTTACGGTACTTCTTACGTAGATAGCGTACAGTGTTCTTAGACCTCTTAAAGTGTTTTATATACGATAAATATTTAGCTTTATCAATATATATGTTTTCTCTATCGTCCTAGTGGATGCTGGGGTTCCTGAAAGGACCATGGGGAATAGCGGCTCCGCAGGAGACAGGGCACAAACAGTAAAGCTTTAGGATCAGGTGGTGTGCACTGGCTCCTCCCCCTATGACCCTCCTCCAAGCCTCAGTTAGATTTTTGTGCCCGGCCGAGAAGGGTGCAATCTAGGTGGCTCTCCTAAAGAGCTGCTTAGAAAAGTTTAGCTTAGGTTTTTTATTTTACAGTGAGTCCTGCTGGCAACAGGATCACTGCAACGAGGGACTTAGGGGAGAAGAAGTGAACTCACCTGCGTGCAGGATGGATTGGCTTCTTTGGCTACTGGACATTAGCTCCAGAGGGACGATCACAGGTACAGCCTGGATGGTCACCGGAGCCTCGCCGCCGGCCCCCTTGCAGATGCTGAAAAGAGAAGAAGGTCCAGAATCGGCGGCAGAAGACTCCTCAGTCTTCTTAAGGTAGCGCACAGCACTGCAGCTGTGCGCCATTGCTCTCAGCACACTTCACACGGCAGTCACTGAGGGTGCAGGGCGCTGGGAGGGGGGCGCCCTGGGAGGCAATGTAAACCTATTTTTTGGCAAAAAATACCTCACATATAGCCTCCGGGGGCTATATGGAGATATTTAACCCCTGCCAGAATCCGTTGAAGAGCGGGAGACGAGCCCACTGAAAAAGGGGCGGGGCCTATCTCCTCAGCACACAGCGCCATTTTCCCTCACAGAAAGGCTGGAGGGAAGGCTCCCAGGCTCTCCCCTGCACTGCACTACAGAAACAGGGTTAAAACAGAGAGGGGGGGCACTAATTTGGCGTTAGAAATATATAAAAAGATGCTATAAGGGAAAACACTTATATAAGGTTGTCCCTATATAATTATAGCGTTTTTTGGTGTGTGCTGGCAAACTCTCCCTCTGTCTCTCCAAAGGGCTAGTGGGTCCTGTCCTCTATCAGAGCATTCCCTGTGTGTGTGCTGTGTGTCGGTACGTGTGTGTCGACATGTATGAGGACGATGTTGGTGAGGAGGCGGAGCAATTGCCTGTAATGGTGATGTCACTCTCTAGGGAGTCGACACCGGAATGGATGGCTTATTTAGGGAATTACGTGATAATGTCAACACGCTGCAAGGTCGGTTGACGACATGAGACGGCCGACAAACAATTAGTACCGGTCCAGACATCTCAAAAACACCGTCAGGGGTTTTAAAACGCCCGTTTACCTTAGTCGGTCGACACAGACACAGACACGGACACTGAATCCAGTGTCGACGGTGAATAAACAAACGTATTCCTTATTAGGGCCACACGTTAAGGGCAATGAAGGAGGTGTTACATATTTCTGATACTACAAGTACCACAAAAGAGGGTATTATGTGGGATGTGAAAAAACTACCTGTAGTTTTTCCTGAATCAGATAAATTAAATGAAGTGTGTGATGATGCGTGGGTTCCCCCCGATAGAAAATTATTGGCGGTATACCCTTTCCCGCCAGAAGTTAGGGCGCGTTGGGAAACACCCCTTAGGGTGGATAAGGCGCTCACACGCTTATCAAAACAAGTGGCGGTACCGTCTATAGATAGGGCCGTCCTCAAGGAGCCAGCTGACAGGAGGCTGGAAAATATCATATAAAAGTATATACACACATACTGGTGTTATACTGCGACCAGCGATCGCCTCAGCCTGGATGTGCAGAGCTGGGGTGGCTTGGTCGGATTCCCTGACTAAAAATATTGATACCCTTGACAGGGACAGTATTTTATTGACTATAGAGCATTTAAAGGATGCATTTCTATATATGCGAGATGCACAGAGGGATATTTGCACTCTGGCATCAAGAGTAAGTGCGATGTCCATATCTGCCAGAAGATGTTTATGGACACGACAGTGGTCAGGTGATGCAGATTCCAAACGGCACAAAGGTGTATTGCCGTATAAAGGAAGAGGAGTTATTTGGGGTCGGTCCATCGGACCTGGTGGCCACGGCAACTGCTGGAAAATCCACCGTTTTTACCCTAAGTCACATCTCTGCAGAAAAAGACACCGTCTTTTCAGCCTCAGTCCTTTCGTCCCTATAAGAGTCATATTTGCCCAGGGATAGAGGAAAGGGAAGAAGACTGCAGCAGGCAGCCCATTCCCAGGAACAGAAGCCTTCCACCGCTTCTGCCAAGCTCTCAGCATGACGCTGGGACCGTACAGGACCCCTGGATCCTACAAGTAGTATCCCAGGGGTACAGATTGGAATGTCGAAACGTTTCCCCCTCGCAGGCTCCTGAAGTCTGCTTTACCAAGGTATCCCTCCGACAAGGAGGCAGTATGGGAAAAAATTCACAAGCTGTATTCCCAGCAGGTGATAATCAAATTACCCCTCCTACAACAAGGAAAGGGGTATTATTCCACACTATATTGTGGTACTGAAGCCAGAAGGCTAGGTGAGACCTATTCTAAATCTAAAAAAATTTGAACACTTACAAAGGTTCAAATCAAGATGGAGTCACTCAGAGCAGTGATAACGAACCAGGAAGAAGGGGACTATATAGTGTCCCGGGACATCAGGGATGCTTACCTCCATGTCCCAAATTTGCCCTTCTCACTAAGGGTACCTCAGGTTCGTAGTATAGAACTGTCACTGTCAGTTTCAGACGCTGCCGTTTGGATTGTCCACGGCACCCCGGGTCTTTACCAAGGTAATGGCCGAAATGATGATTCTTCTTCGAAGAAAAGGCGTCTTAATTACCCCTTACTTGGACGATCTCCTGATAAGGGCAAAGTCCAGGGAACAGTTGGAGGTCGGAGTAGCACTATCTCGGATACTGCTACAACAGCACGGATGGATTCTAAATATTCCAAAATCGCAGCTGATCCTGACGACACGTCTGCTGTGCCTAGGGATGATTCTGGACACAGTCCAGAAAAAGGTGTTTCTCCCGGAAGAGAAAGCCAGGGAGTTATCCGAGCTAGTCAAGAACCTCCTAAAACCAGGAAAAGTGTCAGTGCATCATTGCACAAGGGTCCTGGTAAAAATGGTGGCTTCCTACGAAGCAATTCCATTCGGCAGATTTCACGCAAGAACTTTTCAGTGGGATCTGCTGAACAAATGGTCCGGATCGCATCTTCAGATGCATCAGCGGATAACGCTATATCCAAGGACAAGGGTGTCTCTCCTGTGGTGGTTACAGAGTGCTCATCTTCTAGAGGGCCGCAGATTCGGCATTCAGGATTGGATGCTGGTGACCACGGAGGCCAGCCCGAGAGGCTGGGGAGCAGTCACACAAGGAAAAAATTTCCAGGGAGTGTGATCAAGTCTGGAGACTTTTCTCCACATAAATATACTGGAGCTAAGGGTAAATTTATAATGCTCTAAGCTTAGCAAGACCTCTGCTTCAAGGTCAGCCGGTATTGATCCAGTGGGAAAAACATCACGGCAGTCGCCCACGTAAACAGACAGGGCGGCACAAGAAGCAGGAGGGCAATGGCAAAAACTGCAAGGACTTTTCGCTGGGCGGAAAATCATGTGATAGCACTGTCAGCAGTGTTTCATTCCGGGAGTGGAAACTGGGAAGCAGACTTCCTCAGCAGGCACGACCTCCACCCGGGAGAGTGGAAACTTCATCGGGAAGTTTTTCCACATGATTGTGAACCGTTGGGAAATACCAAAGGTGGACATGATGGCGTCCCGTCTGAACAAAAAACGGGACAGGTATTGCGCCAGGTCAAGAGACCCTCAGGCAATAGCTGTGGACGTTCTGGTAACACCGTGGGTGTACCAGTCGGTGTATGTGTTCCCTCCTCTGCTTCTCATACCTAAGGTACTGAGAATTATAAGACGTAGAGGAGTAAGAACTATACTCATGGCTCCGGATTGGCCAAGAAGGACTTGGTACCCGGAATTTCAAGAGATGCTCACAGAGGACTTATGGCCTCTGCCGCTAAGAAGGGACTTGCTTCAGCAAGTACCATGTCTGTTCCAAGACTTACCGCAGCTGCGTTTGACGGCATGGCGGTGGAACGCCGGATCCTAGGGGAAAAAGGCATTCCGGAAGAGGTCATTCCTACCCTGGTCAAAGCCAGGAAGGAGGTGACCGCACAACATTATCACCACATGTGGCGAAAATATGTTGCGTGGTGTGAGGCCAGGAAGGCCCCACGAAGAAATTTCAACTCGGTCGATTCCTGCATTTCCTGCAAACAGGAGTGTCTATGGGCCTCAAATTGGGGCCCATTAAGGTTCAAATTTCGGCCCTGTCGATTTTCTTCCAGAAAGAATTGGCTTCAGTTCCTGAAGTCCAGAAGTTTGTCAAGGGAGTATTGCATATACAACCCCCTTTTGTGCCTCCAGTGGCACTGTGGGATCTCAACGTAGTTCTGGGATTCCTCAAATCACATTGGTTTAAAACCAGTCAAATCTGTGGATTTGAAGCATCTCACATGAAAAGTGACCATGCTCTTGGCCCTGGCCTGGGCCAGGCGAGTGTCAAATTGGTGGGTTTTTTTTTTCTCAAAAAAGCCCATATCTGTTTGTCCATTCGGACAGGGCAGAGCTGCGGACTCGTCCCCAGTTCTCTCCCTAAGGTGGTGTCAGTGTTTCACCTGAACCAGCTTATTGTGGTGCCTTGCGCCTACTAGGGACTTGGAGGACTCCAAGTTGCTGGATGTTGTCAGGGCCCTGAAAGTATAGGTTCCAGGACGGCTGGAGTCAGGAAAACTGACTTGCTGTTATCCTGTATGCACCCAACAAACTGGGTGCTCTTGCTTCTAAGCAGACTATTGCTAGTTGGATGTGTAATACAATTCAGCTTGCACATTCTGTGGCAGGCCTGCCACAGCCAAAATATGTAAATGCCCATTCCACAAGGAAGGTGGGCTCATCTTGGGCGGCTGCCCAAGGGGTCTCGGCTTTACAACTTTGCCGAGCGGCTATTTAGTCAGGGGCAAACACGTTTGTAAAATCCTACAAATTTGATACCCTGGCTAAGGAGGACCTGGAGTTCTCTCATTCGGTGCTGCAGAGTCATCCGCACTCTCCCGCCCGTTTGGGAGCTTTGGTATAATCCCCATGGTCCTTTCAGGAACCCCAGCATCCACTAGGACGATAGAGAAAATAAGAATTTACTTACCGATAATTCTATTTCTCGGAGTCCGTAGTGGATGCTGGGCGCCCATCCCAAGTGCGGATTATCTGCATTACTTGTACATAGTTACAAAAATCGGGTTATTATTGTTGTGAGCCATCTTTTCAGAGGCTCCGCTGTTATCATACTGTTAACTGGGTTCAGATCACAGGTTGTACAGTGTGATTGGTGTGGCTGGTATGAGTCTTACCCGGGATTCAAAATCCTTCCTTATTGTGTACGCTCGTCCGGGCACAGTATCCTAACTGAGGCTTGGAGGAGGGTCATAGGGGGAGGAGCCAGTGCACACCACCTGATCCTAAAGCTTTACTTTTTGTGCCCTGTCTCCTGCGGAGCCGCTATTCCCCATGGTCCTTTCAGGAACCCCAGCATCCACTACGGACTCCGAGAAATAGAATTATCGGTAAGTAAATTCTTATTATAACTGAATGATAATAAGATTTTACTTACCGGTAAATCTATTTCTCGTAGTCCGTAGTGGATGCTGGGGACTCCGTAAGGACCATGGGGATAGACGGGCTCCGCAGGAGACAGGGCACTTTAAGAAAGAATTTGGATACTGGTGTGCTCTGGCTCCTCCCTCTATGTCCCTCCTCCAGACCTCAGTTAGAGAAACTGTGCCCGGAAGAGCTGACAGTACAAGGAAAGGATTTTGGAATCCAGGGCAAGACTCATACCAGTCACACCAATCACACCGTATAACTTGTGATAAACTTACCCAGTTAACAGTATGAACAACAACGGAGCATCAGATCAACCCTGATGCAACCAAACATAACCCTTATTTAAGCAATAACTATATACAAGTATTGCAGAAGAAGTCCGCACTTGGGACGGGCGCCCAGCATCCACTACGGACTACGAGAAATAGATTTACCGGTAAGTAAAATCTTATTTTCTCTAACGTCCTAGTGGATGCTGGGGACTCCGTAAGGACCATGGGGATTATACCAAAGCTCCCAAACGGGCGGGAGAGTGCGGATGACTCTGCAGCACCGAATGAGCAAACACAAGGTCCTCCTCAGCCAGGGTATCAAACTTGTAGAACTTTGCAAAAGTGTTTGAACCTGACCAAGTAGCCGCTCGGCAAAGTTGTAATGCCGAGACCCCTCGGGCAGCCGCCCAAGAAGAGCCCATCTTCCTTGTGGAGGGGCTTTTACTGATTTTGGAAGCGGCAATCCAGCCGCAGAATGAGCCTGCTGAATCGTGTTACAGATCCAGCGAGCAATAGTTTGCTTTGAAGCAGGAGCACCCAGCTTGTTGGATGCATACAGGATAAACAGCGACTCAGTTTTCCTGACTCTAGCCGTTCTGGCTACATAAACCTTCAAAGCCCTGACCACATCTAGTAACTCGGAATCCTCCAAGTCACGAGTAGCCACAGGCACCACAATAGGTTGGTTCATATGAAAGGATGACACCACTTTTGGCAGAAATTGGGGACGGGTCCGCAATTCTGCCCTGTCCATATGGAAAACCAGATAGGAGCTTTTATGTGACAAAGCCGCTAATTCTGACACACGCCTAGCTGAAGCCAAGGCTAATAGCATGACCACCTGCCACGTGAGAAATTTTAACCAGTGTGACTTCAGGAAACTCAACACCACGTTAAGATCCCAAGGTGCCACTGGAGGCCCAAAAGGGGCTGAATATGCAGCACTCCCTTTACAAACGTCTGGACTTCAGGAAGAGAAGCCAGTTCTTTTTGAAAGAAAATGGATAGAGCCGAAATCTGGACCTTAATGGAACCCAATTTCAGGCCCAAAGTCACTCCCGACTGTAGGAAGTGAAGGAAACGGCCCAGCTGGAATTTCTCCGTAGGGGCATTCCTGGCCTCACACCAAGCAACATATTTTCGCCATATATGGTGATAATGTTTAGCCGTCACGTCCTTCCTAGCCTTTATCAGCGTAGGAATGACCTCATCCGGAATGCCTTTTTCTGCTAGGATCCGGCGTTCAACCGCCATGCCGTCAAACGCAGCCACGGTAAATCTTGGAACAGACAGGGCCCCTGTTGCAACAAGTCCTGTCTTAGAGGCAGAGGCCATGGGTCCTCTGTGAGCATTTCTTGCAGATCCGGATACCAAGTCCTTCTTGGCCAATCCGGAACAATGAGTATTGTTCTCACTCCTCTTTTTCTTATGATTCTCAGCACCTTTGGTATGAGAGGAAGAGGAGGAAATACATAAACTGACTGGAACACCCACGGTGTCACTAGTGCGTCTACAGCTATCGCCTGAGGGTCTCTTGACCTGGCGCAATATCTCTGTAGCTTTTTGTTGAGGCGGGATGCCATCATGTCCACCTGAGGCAGTTCCCACCGCCTTGCAATCTGCGTGAAGACTTCTTGATGAAGTCCCCACTCTCCCGGGTGGAGGTCGTGCCTGCTGAGGAAGTCTGCTTCCCAGTTGTCCACTCCCGGAATGAACACTGCTGACAGTGCTCGTACGTGATTCTCCGCCCAGCGAAGAATTCTGCTGGCTTCCACCATCGCCACCCTGCTCCTTGTGCCGCCTTGGCGGTTTACATGAGCCACTGCGGTGATGTTGTCCGACTGAATCAGCACCGATTGGTCGCGAAGCAGGGTCTCCGCTTGACTTAGGGCGTTGTATATGGCCCTTAGTTCCAGGATATTGATGTGAAGGCAAGTCTCCTGACTTGACCACAGACCCTGGAAATTTCATCCGTGTGACTGCCCCCCACCTTCGGAGGCTTGCATCCGTGGTCACCAGGACCAAGTCCTGAATGCCGAACCTGCACCCCTCGAGAAGGTGAGCACTCTGCAGCCACCACAGAAGAGACACCCTGGCCCTGGGGGATAGGGTGATCAGCCAATGCATCTGCAGATGTGATTCGGACCACTTGTCCAACAGATCCCATTGAAAGGTCCTCGCATGGAACCTGCCGAAGGGAATGGCCTCGTACGATGCCACCATCTTTCCCAGGACTCGCGTGCAGTGATGCACTGACACCTGTTTTAGTTTTAAGAGGTCTCTGACCAGTGTCATGAGTTCCTGCGCCTTCTCCGTCGGGAGAAAACCCTTCTTCTGGTCTGTGTCCAGAATCATGCCCAGGAAGGGCAGACGCGTCGTAGGAATCAGCTGCGACTTTGGAATATTTAGAATCCAGCCGTGCTGTTGTAACACTTCCCGAGAGTGTGCTACGCTGATCAGCAACTGCTCTCTGGACCTCGCCTTTATGAGGAGATCGTCTAAGTATGGGATAATTGTGACCCCCTGCTTTCGCAGGAGCACCATCATTTCCGCCATTACCTTGGTAAATATTCTTGGTGCCGTGGAGAGATCAAACGGCAACGTCTGGAATGGGTAATGACAATCCTGTACCACAAATCTGAGGTATGCCTGATGAGGTGGATAAATGGGGACATGAAGGTATGCATCCTTTATGTCCAGAGACACCATAAAATCCCCCCCTTCCAGGCTTGCGATGACTGCTCGGAGCGATTCCATCTTGAACTTGAACCTTTTCAGGTATATGTTCAGGGATTTTAAATTCAATATGGGTCTGACTGAACCGTCCGGTTTCGGTACCACAAACATGGTTGAATAATAACCCTTTCCTTATTGAAGGAGGGGAACCTTGACCACCACCTGCTGAAGATACAATTTGTGAATTGCAATTAACACTGTTTCTCTCTCGTGGGGGGAAGCCGGCAGGGCCGTCAGTAAGGGGGCATCTTCTCAAAGTCCAGCTTGCATCCCTGAGACACAATATCTATTGCCCAGGGATCTAACAGGGAGTGAACCCACTTGTGGCTGAACTTACGCAGGCGTGCCCCCACCGGGCCTAGCTCCGCTTGTGGAGCCCCAGCGACATGCGGTGGATTTTTGTAGAAGCCGGGGAGGACTTCTGTTCCTGGGACCTTGCTGTGTTGTGCAGCTTCTTTCCTCTGCCCCCGCCTCTGGCAAGAAAGAACGCACCTCGGACTTTCTTTTTTCTTTGTTCGAAAGGCTGCATTTGATAATGTCGTGCTTTCCTAGGCTGTGCAGGAATATAAGGCAAAATATCAGAATTACCAGCTATAGCTGTGGAGACCAGGTCCGAGAACCCTTCTCCACACAATCCTCAGCTTTACATATGCCTCTTAAGTCGGCATCATCTGTCCATTGCATATTCTACAGGACACGTCAAGCAGAAATCGACATAGCTTTGACTCTAGGACCCAGTATACTCATGTCTCTTTGGGCATGTTTTATATATATATATATATATATATATCTTAAGACTGCATCTTTAATATATATATATCTCTATATATACATATATATATATATATATATATATCTACATACTAGGGTCTCAATCTCTGCTGATAAGGTACCTGTCCACGCTGCCACAGCACTATAAACCCATGCCGACACAATCGCCGGTCTGAGTAGTGTACCAGAATGTGCACGCTATCTGCAGGATCCCTGAGAATAGCTGTTACGTCAGGGCTATCTTTTGGGCAAACGTGACACCCTAAGGGAAGATTCCCATCGTATCCTGGCCCTAGTGGGGAAAGGATACTGCCTGAGAATTCTTTGTGGGAAACTGCAGTCTCTTGTCTGGAGATTCCCGCTCTTTTTCATCATGAGAGGAGGGAAATTTACCTCAGCTTTCTTCCCCTTAAACATGTGTACCCTTGTGTCAGGGACAGATGAGTCATCAATGATATGCAAATCATCTTTTATTACAATAATCATATATTGAATACTTCTCTGCCATTTTGGCTGTAACTTTGCATCATCATAGTCGACACTGGAGTCAACCTCCGTGTCGATATCAGTGTTTATTATTTTGGATAGTGAGCATTGAGAGACTCTGAAGGTCTCTGCGACAGAGGGACAGACATGGGTAGATTTCCTGTCTGTTCCCTAATCTTTTGTGCAATAAATTCACCTTAGCACTTAATTACACATATCCAACAGGTGTCGGCGTTGTCGACGGAAACACCCTCACACACACATATTTGCTCTATCTCCTCCTTAGGGGAGCCTTTTACCTCAGACATGTCGACACACACGTACCGACACACCACACACTCAGGGAATGCTCATCTGAAGACAATTCCCCCATAAGGCCCTTTGGAGACACACAGAGAGAGTATGCCAGCACACACCCCAGCGCTATTAACCCAGGAATAACACAGTAACTTAATGTTAACCCAGTAGCTGCTGTTTATATTGATTTTTGCGCCTAATTATGTGCCCCCCCTCTCTTTTTACCCTCTTCTACCGTGTAACTGCAGGAGAGAGACTGGGGAGCTTCCTCTCAGCGGTGCTGTGGAGAAAAAACATGGCGCTGGTGAGTGCTGAGGAAGAAGCCCCGCCCCCTCAGCGGCGGGCTTCTGTCCCGCGTTTCTGTGTAAAATAATGGCGGGGGCTCATGCATATATACAGTGCCCAACTGTATATATGCTCACTTTTTGCCAAGAGGTTCCTAATTGCTGCCCAGGGCGCCCCCCCCCCCTGCGCCCTGCACCCTACAGTGACCGGAGTATGTGGGTTTAGTGTGGGAGCAATGGCGCACAGCTGCAGTGCTGTGCGCTACCTCATATGAAGACTGGAGTCTTCTGCCGCCGATTTCGAAGTCTACTTGCTTCTGTCACTGGCTTCTGTCTTCCGGCTCTGCGAGGAGGACGGCGGCGCGGCTCCGGGATCGGACGACCAAGGGTGCGATCCTGTGTACGATCCCTCTGGAGCTAATGGTGTCCAGTAGCCTAAGAAGCAGGACCTATCTTCAGTGAGTAGGGCTGCTTCTCTCCCCTCAGTCCCACGTAGCAGAGTCTGTTGCCAGCAGATCTCTCTGAAAATAAAAAAACCTAACAAAATACTTTATTTTTAGCAAGCTCAGGAGAGCTCACTAAGTTGCACCCAGCTCGTCCGGGCACAGATTCAAACTGAGGTCTGGAGGAGGGACATAGAGGGAGGAGCCAGAGCACACCAGTATCCAAATTCTTTCTTAAAGTGCCCTGTCTCCTGCGGAGCCCGTCTATCCCCATGGTTCTTACGGAGTCCCCAGCATCCACTAGGACGTTAGAGAAATATTGTACATATGTAATTTTGTATGCATACCCTTTTAATATCAAATATATACATCTCTGAGCGTTGGACCTCAGCCTACAATGTGTGCGAGTACTTGTTTTCTCTTAAGGGATATAGGGGGTAATTCTGAGTTGATCGCAGCAGTAAGATTGTTAGCAATTGGGCAAAACCATGTGCATTGCAGGAGGGGCAGATATAACATTTGCAGAGAGAGTTAGATTTGGGTGGGTTATATTGTTTCTGTGCAGGGTAAATACTGGCTGCTTTATTTTTACACTGCAATTTAGATTTCAGTTTGAACACACCACACCCAAATCTAACTCTCTCTGCACATGTTTTATCTGTCCCCTCTGCAGTGCACATGGTTTTGCCCAACTGCTAATAAATTTGATGCTGCGATCAACTCAGAATTAGGCCCATAGTGTTTGCGACATACAGCGCACTTTTATCGTATATGGTAATAAGATGCGCCATGCGTCCGCAGCATATATTAACGCTGGCATTTGAAATTATTATTTAGAATATGGTGTAATGATTAGCATTACTGCCTCACACAGCAGACATATTATTGTCCTTCAATCATGCAATCTGGACATATAGGGCCTGATCCAGAGCCACGTGGAATGCGGACGTTCACATAGTTGAGCGATTTTCTGCAACTGTGCATGGGGCGAAGAAAACCCACGGCGCCACAAAAGCACTATTGCAGTTCAAAACACAGTATCACAAATACTGTGTAATAGTGATGGGCATTCCTAAGCCGTGACTGGGACGTGGCTAGAAATGCATGCAAAAATGGTCTTTTCAGTGGGCGAGTTATGGAAGTGTCGCTGCATATACAGACGCACAGCCACAGGCGGCCATAGTCAGCTGGAGAAGCAATGGTGGTGTTGAAGGACATACCAGTCAGTATTACTGCATGTACAGACACTGAGAGTAGGCGTCTCAGGAATTGCACATGCGACCGCAAAGAAGTAGAAAAAAAAAAAAAAACAGTTTGTAGCAGTATTTGCATCAAGTCACAGATGGGCAATAACCAATAGATGCTGTTGCGCACTCTTCTGCGTCCGACTCAGAATTAGATAGCAAGAGCTCATTGTCTCTACACAAGTCATAAGACACCTATAATTGACAATGTTTCCTGCTTTTTTTATCTAATAATTTGTGACACAGTTCCCTGGGTTCACCCATGGCATACTTCCAACTTTATTTTTTTTTCTAGATTAGTTTTTATTGATTTCCAAGATTTCTCAGATATGTCATATAATAGAAAGGGGGAGGGGTAATTCCCAAGTGGAGGTAAAACATACATGTATTTTTTTTTAAATGCAATAGTTTTTTTATTGAGTTTTTGCATTTTAAACAATAAACATTTAAATAATACAAACCAACAAACGTGTCATGTCATTTTGTCAGTAAACACATATAGTTAGTTACAACTGGATTATAATCAACGCCTCTGAAATTAGATTGTGTACATTCTATACATACCTACTGTACAATAAATGGCAATAGCAAGAATAAAGAACACATCGTGATGATACCAG
This sequence comes from Pseudophryne corroboree, assembly GCF_028390025.1. Taxonomy (NCBI): domain Eukaryota; kingdom Metazoa; phylum Chordata; class Amphibia; order Anura; family Myobatrachidae; genus Pseudophryne; species Pseudophryne corroboree. The sequence goes on along the minus strand of NC_086445.1, from coordinate 591,538,835 downwards.
GTAATATTACAAGAGAAGCTAGAAAATGTTGACGAGGGCAATCTGGCATGTCGCCCAACAGGGTACATACACTGCGCAGCTGGCCTTAAGCTAAAAGCAGATTTGTAGGCCTCTTTCATGTCTACTGTATTATCATGAGAAGCCCCCCAGGCTATGACGATAAGGGGACACTAACCATCTATCTCATATCTTAAAATATTTGGCTTCCGTCTTTTTGGACAAGTATGTCAATTTTTCATAACCTATAACTTCAGTGACCAGTGAAATCCATGCACTGGCTGTGGGGCCGGGAGGAGGTCATTCACAACCTAGCCACACAGACCTTCACCAGTGTACGTAGGTTAATAACATACCGTTGTGTGCAACTATCCAGGATGTCCTCACCAAAGGCTGCTAAGATGCACACGTGGGGGGTACAGAGCTCAGCAGGAATCCCAGTCATGGTGATAATCCTAGTGACTTCGTTCCAGAATGAAGCAACCAGAGGACAGGACCGTAATAAGTGCCAGAACGTACCAGCTATCGAGTCACACTTTGGGCATTTAGCATCCCACCTATCCCCTATCTGCATCAAGCGCTCAGGTGTAATATAGACCCCCATGAGGTATAAAGAGCTGAAGTTATTGAAATCGAACCGTGGTAGTGGATATGCGGGGGCTACTTAGTGCAGCTTCTCACACCTCCTGAGACATAGGACCCAAATCCACCTCCCATTTCAGCTTCAGGTGTAACATATCCTCCCTATGATGCGATAGTAGTGTTGAGTATACTGTAGAAATCAAATGTCTGTGGCCCAGTGAAGAAATCAGTGTTTTTACAGGTGAGTCCTGTAAGCATAGAGGGGCTGTTGTAAATTGAGCCGTACAAGCATGCCTTAGTTGAAGATAATGACAAAAGTAAGTGCTGGAGATATGAAAATCTAAACCTGCCCAATCGTGACTACCCTCCATTTACCCCAAATCTCACGCAGCTGCTTTTGGACAATTCCCCAAATACCTTAGTACAGTCAAGAGGAGTATCCCTTCCCTCCACTTGCAGAATAATAGCGGCTTGTTTCCAGACCAGTATTGCCTGTTTGACCAGAGGTAATTTAGTCAAGTTAGCATTGCTGCTCAACTGTAAGTTTAGGGATAAAAGGCCGGGCAAAATCTTAGATACCAGCACGGTGGGTAAAGCTAAACCCATTGTGTCCCCCACCCATTCTGCAATATGGGCCAACTGGGCCGCAAGATAGTACAGTCGAAATGGAGGCAGAGCCAAATCCCTGGAAATCCCCATTAACTCTACCAGTAATTGTGAGAGGTAATTTTCCCCACACTGTTATTCGGGATCACAAATAGTCCAGTTGGGGTAGGACGTTGAGATTCATATAACGGACCGGCTCATCAACATACATGTATTTAATGACAGAGACATATGGGCCTGTTTAATTTTTGGAAGTAAAACAAAAAAGCAAGCAACTGGGCAAAACCATGTTGCACTGCAGGACAGGTGGGGCAAACGTAACATGTGCAGAGAGATAGTTACATTTGGGTGGAGTGTGTTCAAACTGAAATCTAAATTGTAGTGTCAAAATAATGCTAACATTTGTGGGATACATGCAAAAGCAGCCAGTATTTACCCTGCACAGAATATAACCAACCAAATTTCTCTCTGCATATTACATCTGCCCCATCTGCAGTGCAACATGGTTCTGCCCAGTTGTGCATTTTTTTGCTTAGCTTACAAACATGAAATAAGGCCCATAAACATATTCTAGATAGAAAACCAAACATAGGATCCAGACAGAATAAAGAAACGGTAAACAGGATAACAGTACTAATCAAAGGTAATTAGTTTAGTACAAATTATGGAAGAGGAGGGACTATATGTCCTTCTGAGACATATTCTTGCCAGTTAAACCCCTTCATGATAGGAGAAGGGGACATAGAATACAGACAATCTAAGGCTTCCATTACAAAGCTGCACTGTACTTTCGAATACCCCTTTAACACCGCACAAATAACCTGGTATCAACCCGGCATATTTGCGGGTTGACACAGGTAGGTGTGCGGTGTGAAAGGACCATGGTCGAATTCCTGGGTCGCCTGACCCGGTAATTCTACCCAGGAATAAAGCAGTGTTATTCCCAGGTTGAATACCGGGTCAGTGGCAGCGGGAACGGGTTCCTGAGTCGATGCGACCCGGGACCCGTTCACTACATAGGGGAGAGGCGGTGTGGAGCTGAGCTCATCTCCCAGTGCCGCCTCCGCCACTATGGCAACTGGCCCGGCAAATTGCTGGGTCGGGAAGTCTCATATTAGAGTCCAATGCTGGATCCCACCCGGGAAGGACCGGTTTCCAATTCCCGGGGGGGATCCCGCAATAGTGATGTGAAAGGGGTATAAATAACTATGGACGGGGGTAAAGTCATTCTTCAACAACTGAGCAATAGCGGCTTTAGCCACTATGAAGATATTGCCAAAGACATATCTAAAGTATGAATGGATAGCATCCAAAAATCGTTGCAGAAGTGCTACATCAGGGATTAGAAAACTCTCCCATGCATTAAGGGAAGCAACCATTGATTTGGGAGGATTTGCATGTATCAACCTGCAGTGCCTGAGCAGCCACAGAAGGTCCCATAATGGGAAGAACCATGCAGGTTAGTCTCCAATGCAACACATGGCTGGGATCAGGTGCGATTTATGAATACAATTTAGTAAATTTCAAAATATGGGAAGGCTATATCCCTTTCCATCTTTGACAGCATATGAAACTTCCTCCCTAGTTTTGCTCTCCCATTTTCCAGCACATTTTAAAAACAATAAAGCTTGTAAAACCATGATACAAGTAATAAACTAAGTGTGTGTCTGTACATGGGCAGACTAGATGGGCCAAGTGGTTCTGATCTGCTTTCAAATTCTGTTTCTATGTAACCTAGGAATAGATCAAAACAAATTAAACAGATTGGGAAGGAACATCATTTTATCCACAAAACCTCATACCCCTTCCAGCATAGCCAGATTAAGGTGGGGGCGCAGGGTATGCTGTACCACGTACCTCAAGGGTGTGGTATGGAGGGTCGACAGTAACTAGGTTCGACAGGGATACTAGGTCAACAGGAGTTTGTTTTTTTTGTGTCGTTTTCTCCGTACAGTGACCGGGAACCCCAATTAATGCACCGTGTCGCTTCGCTCGCCCTCCTGTGGGCAGATTGCTATTCCCAATCGTAGTCCGTGTGGATCGTTAAGTATGAAAAAGTTCAAAAAAATAAAAAATTTTTGAAAAACTCATGTCGACCATTAGTGGTCGACCTAGACACTGTCGACCTAGAGACTGAATACCGTACCCCAATCCCGCCCCAACCCCCTGGCCGGAGCAGACTGACATCAATAGCTCTCCCTTTTATGCAGCAGCAGAACAAGGCTGCCAAAATGTGAGCAGGACAGTATCCAATGCAGGCAGAGACACAGGAGTATCAGGTTTCATGAGCTATTAAAGTAGCTACCCAAACAGAGGATAAATAGGAGGGTGCAAGAGAGCTGTAAGTCAGTGGTTCTCAACCTCGGTCCTCAATTACCCCCAACAATTCATGCTTTCCAGGACACATAGCAGTTGAACAGGTGTATTCATTACTCACTGACACATTTTAAAAGACCCACAGGTGGAGCAAATAATTTCACTTGCAATCCTGTGAGGAGACCTGGAAAACATGAACTGTTGGGGGTACTTGAGGACCGAGGTTGAGAACCAGTGCTGTAAGTGATCCAGGGATCCCAGCTTTTCTTCCTTCCCGTCTGGCTACTGTGTAACCTGTTATCTATTGTAAGCATTCAGGTTTAGAGAGAGAGAGAGAGAGACACAAAGAGTACTGAGTCCTGTCCCGGTGTGTAAGTAGTCGAGGCTGCTGCTGCTGCTATTGTATTTTTGCAAGATAAATTATAGATTTAAATTTTCTGTGTGTATTTTAAAAAGGTTAACTTGTCTTTGTTCTATTACACAAAAAGTTTATAAATAGTTGTATGCTCTCTAACTGGACTTCCCTGTTAATTTATGATTGCAATCACCTGTGTTGAAACACCTTTCGTATCAATGAAATAGTTCAACACAGGTAACGCCAATCATATATTAAGAGGAAAGTCCAGATAAAGTGCATTTTGTCCATCCTTATATGGGTCATATTGGGTGGTATGTACAATCTAATATACAACCCCCCTTCCCTCAGGCCTCCTTGTCTTAAGTGCCCCCCCGGCCTTGCCTTCCAGTCCCTAGTATAGGCCTACAATTTGCGTAATAGAGTGTGGTAATTACAGCCTCTTCCAGGGCCATTACAAAAAAAGAGAAGGCCAAAAGAGGTTTTCTACCATGTGATGGTAGTTAACCTGAAGAGTATGGGGAGTCAGGAGTAACATTAATAGGGTTAGCCTCTTTGTATATCTGTTTTAAATAAAAGGCAGTAGAGTAGGCATCCAGAAAAGAGTGAATGCCAGGGAGTGAGGTCTCAGGATGGTTTTCAAAATGCAAATCACCACCAGCAAATAAAAAAGTTGATGTGCGGAATCACTAACTGTGTCACTAAGGGGAGTTTTGTCTGCTAGGGGCTCTATGGCCAGGGCTATTATAAGTGGGAAAGGGTACAGTTGTCTGGTACTATTGCTAATGGGAAATTTAGATGAAGGACCACCGTTAAAAAAAACGCATCTGCCGAAGGAGACGTTTATAAAGCAATTATAACCTCCAAGAAAAATCCCTGAATGACAAATTTATTGAGAAAGGAACACATACTGAATATCCCCAACTGAGCTGTTCAAAGACTTTTCCACATCCAATGAGAAGTGGGTCACAAAACGAACACGAGATCCTATACCACTGAAAGTACAAGTATTATCTGTCTCCCTACAACAAAGCACACCTAGTCATGATGAATGAGTAAGGAGAAAGGATTAAACCTATTGGTGAACATCTTTCATATACTTTAATATGAGTTTAATAATACGATAGGGCAGCAGATTACAGATATCTTGACTCTTCCTACTTAGTACTATCATGCACGAATTGGTGGCCAAGTAGCAAAGAGGTTCATGTGGCCAATATCCACAAAAAAAACATTATTGACATCCATAAAAAAAACCATCCACAAGAATTGATAAATGGCTGGTCTCTATTAGTTTATAACAGAGCTTTCGACTTCACAGTCAGAAATAATTATATTGCCTCAGTCTGGTGTATTATACTACTAGAATCCCCACTGCAAAACCCCTTTTATTTGGCAATAGCCTGCCTATTTGGACTCCTATGAGGATTTAAAATCTCAACTGCAGTTACATTTTATGAATAACATGATGATAATATCACTCCGACTCATGACATGGATTTATTTTGGGCAGCCTTTACTATGGGGTCATATTTTAGCATATGTTGCCCAAAATAAAACTTGCTGACCATACTAAAAGCCCACTCAGATATGCAACAGACAGCTAGACAGGCTTACAAATAGTTGGAAACAAAAATATGATAATGTCTGGACTGAGAAAGCCCAAATCAAATGAACCATACATAGAAGAAAGTTTATTTTTATTTTTCTAACCCCTGGACAATATTATACACCCCTGCATGGCTCCTAAACATAGTATGGTTTTTAAACTTGATCGGAAGCATTTTTAGACTAATATAAAAATTGATATATGGCAACTGTAGATAATACAGATATGGGATACAAGTTTCTACAAAAGGACAATTTAAGGAAGATTACAGAAATGAAAATGGAACTTTTGGCACCCCATTGCCAAACTATAAATCCTTATAAAAAACTTATCAGTGGCAAAACACCATGATCTGGTCTTACTGTTGAGTTGACACACCTATAATTTTTAATCTAATAGTCAGCACTCCCAGATTTTAATTCCACTACAATTACTGTCATTCTAAAGCCCAATAAGGCCCCAGGTGACTTTCAACCCTATAGACCCATATCCTTATTGAATCAATATTTAAAATTTACCAAACTTCATCTGGCACAAACAAGGGTTGATAGGAGTGGACACTCCATGCATAATATTAGGAATTTAATAGCAACAATGACTAAAATACATCACTAGCAAGAGAAGCATAACAGCAGTAAGTACAGATGCTGATTAGGCGTTGACTGTGTGTCGTAGTCACATTTAATAAGAAGTTTTGACTTTCAGCATTTTGGTCCCATCTTTTACCTACGTACAGATGTATCCACTTACATATAGCTTCCCTGTACGTTAAACAGCCCTTCTAGTCATGCCATGCTGTGACTTGGTAGCGCTGAGCATCTCTATGTGCAACTTTTCCATTAAAATTTGTACATCTGTGAATAAGATGTACAAGCAGATAATGCGGATTAAAATGATATGCAGCATGCCTATAGTGTGTGTTTTTATACAAAATGCTACACTACAGTGTTTTCCTAAAAACCCCCACCTTTTTCTCTTACGTCTTAGAGGATGCTGGAGTCCAATTTAGTACCATGGGGTATAGACGGGTCCACTAGGAGCCACTGGCACTTTAAGAGTTTAATAGTGTGGGCTGGCCCCACCCTTTATGCCACTCCTACCAGACTCAGTCTAGAAAATGTGCCCAGAGGAGCCGGTCACAGCTAGGGGAGCTCCCAGGAGTTCTCTTAGTTTTATTTTTTTCTAGAGTTTAAAATTTTCAGGTAGGCTGCTGGCAACAGCCTCCCTGATTTGTGGGACTTAGGGGGCGGGGGGGAGTTGGAACCAACTTAATGGAGAGTTAATGGTTCTCTACTCCGCTGACAGGACACTGAGCTCCTGAGGGTGCTGATCGCAAGCCCACGAGGCGACCGATCACTCCTGCAACACGGCCGCCAACCCCTAACAGAGCCAGAAGAAAGTAGAGTGGTGAGTACAGCGCCAGCGTCCCGGTTAGCGGTTCGCCGGTGGGTATGGTGGCACAAGGGTGGGAGCGCAGCGCTGACAAGGCTGCACTCCAGGAATACTCAGCAACATACATATGTAGGCGCTTGAGGGGCGTCCTGAGCCAGCGCATATACCCTACACTGGTCACATAGTTAACAAGCGCTAATCCCGCTGTTAAAACACAAATCCTCAGGCCAGTAATAAACAATAAGTGCGGGAAGCCGCGCGCCATTACAGGGGGCGGGGCTTCTTCTCAGAGCGGATCCAGCACTCACCAGCGCCTTTTTCTCCCTACAGATCATAGGAACAAGGACGCTGACAGAGCGCGCTGCCCTCCACATAACTCCAGCTATACTGCGGTACCAGGGAGTTAAAGACAGCGGGAGAGTGTGATAACAGTACTAATTACCCTATTAAGGTTAGTTAGTCGGCGCCAGGCTTTTATCATAATAACTGCCTACAGGGGCGCAGTGTGGCTGGCTCCTTATACTCTTGACTCTCTGAAGGTACTCTGGGGGAAACTGTGTCTGACATTTTCCTGTGGTTGCTAAGGGGGTGCAACTAATGATTGAAGCCATTAGGGATGTTTTGCATATTTCTGAGAAGGAACCTGAGCAAGAATAGGAAACTTATTTTACAGTAAATAAGAAATCCTCACTTAGCTTCCCTGGTTCTAAGGAGTTAAACTCCTTGTTTGAAAAATCCTGGGAAAACCCAAAGAAAAAATTCCAGATCCCTAAAAGAATTCTCATTGCTTTCCCTTTCCCTGAAGAGGACAGAAAGAAGTGGGAAAACCCACCTATAGTAGACGCTTCTGTATCTAGATTGTCTAAAAAAATAATAGGATTTTAATTACCTACCGGTAAATCCTTTTCTCGTAGTCCGTAGAGGATGCTGGGGTCCATATTAGTACCATGGGGTATATATGGGTCCTTTGAGAGCCACTGGCACTTTAAGAGTTTAATAGTGTGGACTGGCTCCTCCCTCTATTCCCCTCCTACCAGACTCAGTCTAGAAACTGTGCCCGAGGAGACAGACATACTTAGAGAGAAGGAAATACACAGATAGTGGTGAGATTCACACCAGCTCACACATAAAAAAAAAAGGAAAGCCAAGCTAACCAACTTGCAACGAATCAGCAACAACTGAACCAACAACGTAACCAAGTAACAATGCAGGAACATGAAGAACTGGGCGGGCGCCCAGTATCCTCTACGGACTACAAGAAAAGGATTTACTGGTAGGTAATTCAAATCCTATTCTCTCTTACGCCCTAGAGTATGCTGGGGTCCATATTAGTACCATGGGGATGTACCAAAGGTCCCAGAACGGGAGGGAGAGTGCTGAGTTCCTGCAGAACAGATTGACCAAACTTTAGGTCCTCAGATGCCAAAGTATCGAACTTGTAGAACTTAGCAAACGTGTTCGACCCTGACCAAGTAGCCGCTCGGCAACGCTGAATAGCCAAGACACCCCGAGTAGCCGCCCAGGAAGAACCCACCTTACGTGTAGAGTGGGCCTGAACAGATTTTGGACATGCCAAACCTGCCGTAGAATAAGCATGCTGGATAGTAAGCCTGATCCAGCGAGAAATCATCTGCTAAGAAGCACGACACCCAGTCTTGTTGGGATCATAAAAGGACAAATAGTGAGTCCGACTTCCTGTGACGGGCAGTTCTCTTCACATAAATTTTCAAAGCCCTCACAACATTCAGGGACTTTGAAGTAATCGAGGTGTCAGTAGCCACTGGCACCACAATAGGTTGGTTGATATGAAAAGCCAAAACAACCTTAGGAAGAAATTGCTGATGCGTTCTGAGCTCAGCTCTGTCTTCATGGAAAATCAAATAGGGGCTCTTGTGTGACAAGGCCCCCAATTCAGACACACGTCTAGCAGATGCCAAAGCCAACAGTGTGACTGCCTTCCAAGTAAGAAACCTAACGTCCACCTCCTGTAAAGGTTCGAACCAATCCGATTGCAGGAACTGCAGCACCCCATTAAGATCTGCGAACACCTCCGGGTGGAGGCCCCATTCTTCTGGATGGAGAGCTGAGGAAGTCTGTTTCCCAGTTGTCCACTCCCGGAATGCAGATTGCTGACAGCGCCAGCTTTTCTGCCCAGAGGAGGACTCTTGTTACCTCTGACATCGCAGCCCTGCTCTTCGTTCCGCCCTGTCTGTTTATGTAGGACACCGCTGTGACGTTGTCCGACTGAACCTGAATGGCTCGATTATGTGCCACCTGTAGAAGGCCGTTGTATATGGCCCTTGGTTCCAGAATGTTTATTTGAAGGAGAAATTCCTGACTTGACCACTTTCCTTGGAAGTTTTGTCCCTGGGTTACTGCTCCCCAACCTCTAAGGCTTGCATCCGTGGTTAAAAGAATCCAAAGTTTGCAGCCCCCAGAGGAGTGAAATTCTGGCTTTCGGCGACAGGCGTATCCGTTGGTGCATGTGAAGATGTGATCCCGACCACTTGTCCAGGAGATCCAGCTGGAAGAACCGTGCATGGAATCTTCCGTACTGTAGAGCCTCGTAGGAGGCTACCATCTTTCCCAGAAGGTGAATGCACTGATGCACCGATACTCGGGCTGGCTTCTAGACATCCTGGACCAGTGATTGGGTCACCAACGCTTTCTCCAGTGGTAGAAACACCCTCTGTACTTCTGTGTCGAATATCATCCCCAGGAAGGGCAGTCTCCTTGTCGGTTCCAAATGTGACTTTGGAAGGTTCAGGATCCACCCATGGGCCTGGAGTAGTTGCGAGAGCAATATTCTGTAACAGCTTCTCCCTGGAAGATGCCTTTATCAGATCGTCCAGATATGGAATTATGTTCACTCCCTGCATCTTCATCTCCACCATGACCTTTGTAAACACCCTCGGTGCCGTGGAGAGAACAAATGGTAGTGCCTGTAACTGATAGTGACAGTCCAGCAACACAAATTTGAGGTAAGGTTGGTGAGGCGGCCAGATCGGAACGTGAAGGTATGCATCCTTGATATCCAGGGATACTAGGAATTCCCTCTCCTCCAGACCGGAGATCACCAAACTCAGAGACTCCATCTTGAATTTGAATTCCCTCAAGAAGGGGTTCAATGATTTTAGGTTCAATATCTGCCTTACCGAACCATCCGGTTTTGGTACCACAAACAGGCTTGAGTAATAACCCTTGTGGTGTAGGTGAGGTGGAACTGGAACAATGACATCTGTTTGAACCAATTTTTTAATGGCCTCCCGTAGGGTAGCGCTTTCTGTCAGCGAAGCTGGTAAACCTGATTTAAAGAATCTGTGAGGTGGGAGTTCTTGAAACTCCAGTCTGTACCCCTAGACAACAATATCTGATGACGCCCAGATGTGACTGAAATCTCTTAGTCTTGCTCCCACCTGCCCGATCTCCAGGCTGGGAGGTCCACCGTCATGCAGAAGATTTTGAGGAAGCAGAACCTAGTTTCTGATCCTGTTGGTGCAGGTTTTCTGGATTTACGCCGACCTCCCCTAAAGAAGGTGGAGGGGGTTTTGGACTTTTTAAATTTTGCGGTCCGAAAGGACTGCAGTGTAGGCATAGGATAAGATTTCTTAGCCGGTGGTGTAGCTAAGGGGAGAAAGGTTGAATTACCAGCAGTATACGTGGAAATCCACGCATCTAATGCATCCCTAAACAGAGCGTGCCCTGTGAAGAGTAGGTTCGCCACACTTTCCTTAGATTCTGCATCCACAGTCCACTGGCGTAGCCAGAGATCTCTGCGTGCCAAGACCGCTATGGAAGTAGCCGTCGCATTCAGCACGCAAAGATCCTTCATGGCCTAAACCATGAAACCTGCAGAATCCTGTATGTGACACAAAAACAATTCAATGTCACCTCTATCCATAGTATCTAAGTCTTCAAGTAATGTGCCTGACCACTTTACTATGGCTTTAGAAACCCATGCACAAGCAATGGTAGGCCGTAAAGTTACGCCAGCAGCAGTGTAAAGTGATTTGAGCGTAGTCTCAATCTTGCGGTCAGCCGGCTCTTTTAAAGCGGTTGAACCAGGGACAGGTAAAACCACCTTTTTTGACAACCTAGATACAGAAGCATCTACTATAGGAGGGTTTTCCTATTTTTTCCTGTCTTCTTCAGGGAAAAGGAAAGCAATGAGGATCTGGAATTTTTTTTCTGGGTTTTCCCAGGATTTTTGAAACAAAGAGTTTAACTCCTTAAAAGCCGGGAATGTAAGCAAGGATTTCTTACTGTCAGTAAAATAAGATTCCTCTACTTGCTCAGGTACCTTATCAGTAATATGTAAACATCCCTAATGGCTTCAATCATTAGTTGCACCCCCTTAGCAAGTGATGCATCCACCCCCTGTAAACCCCCATCACCGTCCCCTGTATCAGAGTCGGTGTCCGTGTCAACTTGCATTATTTGGGCAAGTGTACGTTTTTGTGGGTATATAGGGGGGTTTTTAGACGAAGCAGTGGGGGCTGAGTATGTCAAACCCTCCACAGATCTTCTCAAAAACTGTGTCTCTTTCTCAGTATGTGACATCCTTGAGGAAATATGGGATATCATACCCCTTAAAGAATCCACCCATGGGGGTTCGGATTCAGAAGGCTGGGAAAGTACATTGCAGTTCTGAGTACATGGAATAGACTCCTCAGGAGAAGATAAACACTCTGCAGCACAGGACACAGAGTCCTTAGACATGTTAAAGTGAGATACACACACACACACACAGGATTATGGGAGAAAATGGCGCTGGTGATTGCTGGATTCGCTCTGAGGAGAAGCCCCGTCCCCTGTAATGGCGTGCGGCTTCCCGCACAAATTTGATTATACTGGCCGGAGGATTTGTATGCTAACAGCGGGATTAGCCCCTGTTAGCTGTGTGCACCAGTGTTAGGGTGATCGCACTGGCCCAGGACACCCTTCCAAGCGCCTACACTGCTATGTTGCTGAGCCTTCACAGAGCGCAGCCTGTCAGAGCTGCACTCCTACCCTTGTGCCGCCATACCCGCCGGTGACCCGCTAACTGGGACGCCGGCGCTGTACTCACCACTCTTCTTTCTTCTGGCTGTTAGGGGGTGGCGGCCGTGCTGCGGGAGTGAGCAGTCGCCTCGTGGGCTTGCGACAGCACCCTCAGGAGCTCAGTGTTCTGTCAGCGGAGATAGAGAACCAATAACTTCAATAGTTGGTTCATACTCCCCCCCCTAAGTCCCACGAAGCAGGGAGACTGTTGTAACACTCTTAGAAAAACAATAAAACTAGAAAAACTCCTAGGAGCTCCCCTAGCTGTGACTGGCTCCTCTGGGCACATTTTCTAGACTGAGTCTGGTAGGAAGGGCATACAGGGAGGAGCCAGCCCACACTATTAAACTCTTAAAGAGCCAGTGGCTCCCAAAGGACCGTCTAGACCCCATGGTACTAATATAGACCCCAGCATCCTCTATGACGTAAAAGAAAGGTGATTTTACCTGTCCCTGGGTCAACCGCTTTAAAGGAGCCGGCTGACCGCTAAATTGAGCCTACGCTCAAATCCCTATACACTGCTATTAAGGCGTGGCCTTAAGGCCCACTATTGCTTGTGCGTGGATTTCTAAAGCCATAGTAAAGTGGTCAGGCACATTACTAGAGGAATTAGATACTATGGATAGGAGTGACATTGACTTGTTTTTATGTCACATACAGGATTCTGCAAGTTTCATGGTGGAGGCCATGAAGGACATTGGCCTGCTTAATGCAAGGGCTACTTCCATGGCAGTATCGGCACGCAGAGGACTCTGGCTACGCCAATGGACTGCAGATGCAGAATCCAAGAAAAGTGTGGAGAATCTACCCTTCACAGGTCAGGCACTATTTGGGGATGCATTGGATGCGTGGATTTCCACGGCGGCTGTGGGTAAGTCGACATTTCTTCCCTCCGCAGAAGCACCGGCTAGGAAATCTTATCCTACGCCTACACTGGAGTCCATTCGGACAGCAAAAAAATAAATAAAAATCCAAACCTCCCCCCACCTTCTTTAGAGGAGATTAGGGAAAATACAGAAAACCTGCACCAACAGGTTCCCAGGAACAGAAACCAGGTTCTGCTTCCTCAAAATCTACAACATGACGGTGGACCTCCTAGCCTGGAGATCGGGCAGGTGGGAGCGAGACAAAGATTTCAGTCACGTCTGTGCGTCATCGTGCCTGGACCCCTGGTTTCAGGAACTCCCACCTCACAGATTCTTCAGATCAGGCTTACCAGCTTCGCTGACAGGAAGTGCTATCCTACCGGAAGCCATTAAAAAGTTGGTACGAACAAATGTCATTGTTCCAGTTCCTCCTCACCTAACTTGCAAGGGTTATTACTCCAACCCGTTTGTGGTTCCGAAACCGGACGGTTCGGTAAGGCCTATATTGAACCTGAAGTCATTGAACACCTACTTGAGGTTTTTCCAATTCAAGATGGAGTCTCTGAGAGCGGTGATCTCAGGTCTGGAGGAGGGGGAACTCCTAGTATCCCTGGATATCAAGGATGCGTACCTTCACATTCCGATCTGGCCGCCTCACCAGGCCTATCTACAGTTTGCACTACAGGACTGTCACTATCAGTTCCAGACATTGCCATTTGGCCTCCCCACAGCACCGAGGGTGTTCACCAAGGTCATGACGGAGATGATGCTCCTCCTCCGCAAACAGGGAGTTAACCTAATTCCATATCTGGATGATCTGCTGATAAAGTCATCTTTCAGGGATAAGCTATTGTAGAGTATTGCTCTCTCAACTCAACTACTCCAGGATCATGGGTGGATACTGATCCTTCCAAAGTCACATTTGGAACAGACAAGGAGGCTGCCCTTCCTGGGGATGATACTCGAAACGGAAGTGCAGAGGGTGTTTCTACCACTTGAGAAAGCGTTGGTGATCAAATCAATGGTCCGGGATGTCTTAAAGCCAATCCGGGTATCGGTTCATCAGTGCATTCGCCTTCTGGGAAAGATGGTAGCCTCATATGAGGCTCTACAGTGCGGAAGATTCCATACACGGTTCTTCCAGCTGGATCTCCTGGACAAGTGGTCGGGATCACATCGTCACATGCACCAGCGTATATGCCTGTCGCCGAAAGCCAGGATTTCACTCCTCTTGTGGCTGCAAACTTCTCACCTGCTCTAGGACCGCAGGTTCGGAATTCAGAATTGTATTCTTCTAACCACGGATGCAAGCCTCAGAGGTTGGGGAGCAGTCACCCAAGGGGAAAACTTCCAAGGAAAGTGGTCAAGACAGGAATCTGTCCTTCCAATAAACATTCTGGAACTAAGGGCCATATACAATGGCCTTCTACAAGCAGCACATCTTCTGCAAGATCGAGCCATTCAGGTTCAGTCGGACAACGCCACATCGGTGTCCTACATACAGAGGCAGGGCGGAACGAAGAGCAGGGCTGCAATGTCAGAGGTAACAAGAATCCTCCTCTGGGCAGAAAGGCACGCGCTGGCGCAATCGACAATCTTCATTCCGGGAGTGGACAACTGGGAAGCGGACTTCCTCCGCAGACACGATCTACATCCAGGAGAATGGGGCCTCCACCCGGAGGTATTCGCAGAGGTAACAAGCCGATGGGGTGTACCTCAGATAGACATGATGGCCTCTCGCCTCAACAAGAAGCTGCGGAGCTACTGTTCCAGGTCACGAGACCCACAAGCAGTGGCGGTGGACGCCTTGGTGACTTTGTGGGTGTTCCAGTCAGTGTATGTGTTCTCTCTACTTCCACTAATTCCAAGGATTCTCAAACTAATAAAAAGAAGAGTTCAGGCGATACTCATTGCTCCGAACTGGCCCAGAAGGGCTTGGTACGTGGATCTTTTGGCATTGCTGCTGGAGGATTCGAGGCCTCTTCCTCTTCGCGAGGACCTTCTACTACAGGGGCCATTTGCCTATCAAGACTTACCACAGCTATGTTTGACGGCATGGAGGTTGAACGCCAAATCTTAGCTCGGAAGGGCATTCCGAACAAGGTCAGTAGTACTCTGATCCAAGCTAGGAAGGGGGTAATGTCTAAGCATTACCATCAGATTTGGAAAAAGTATGTGTCTTGGTGTGTATCCAAGAAGTTTCCTACGGTGGAGTTTCAACTGGGACGCTTTCTCCTCTTTCTGCAAGCTGTTGTGGATGTGGACCTACGCTTGGGCTCTATCAAGGTCCAGATTTCGGCCTTGTCTATTTTCTTCCAGAAACAATTGGCTGCTATACCTGAGGGTCAGACTTTCTTGAAAGTAGTTCTGCACATCCAACCGCCCTTTGTGCCTACTACGGCACCTTGGGATCTTAATGTGGTGCTGCAGTTCCTGCAATATGATTGGTTTGATCCTTTACAGGAGGCAGCCGGTCACACTGTTGGCCTTGGCTTCTGCACGACGTGTCTCTGAATTGGGGGCTTTGTCGCGCAAGAGCCCCTACTTGATTTTCCATAAGGATAGAGCTGAGCTCAGAACACGTCAGCAATTTCTCTCAAAGGTTGTGTCGGCTTTTCATATCAACCAACCTATTGTGGTGCCAGTGGCTACTGACACCTCGATTACCTCAAAGTCCTTGGACGTTGTGCGGGCTTTGAAAATATATGTGAAGAGGACTACTCATCACAGGAAGTCGCACGCACTATTTGTCCTTTATGATCCCAACAAGATTGGGTGTCCTGCTTCTAAGACCATTTCTCGCTGGATCAGGCTTTTTATCCAGCATGCTTATTCTACGGCAGGTTTGGCATGTAAAAAATCTGTTCAGGCCCACTCTACCCGTAAAGTGGGTTCTTCCTGGGCGGCTGCCCGGGGTGTCTCGGCTATTCAGCTTTGCCGAGCGGCTACTTGGTCAGGTTCGAACAGGTTTGCGAAGTTCTACAAGTTCGATACTTTGGCCTCTGAGGACCTAGTTTGGTCAGTCTGTTCTGCAGGAACCTCAGCACTCTCCCTCCCGTACTGGGACCTTTGGTACATCCCCATGGTACTAAATTGGACCCCAGCATCCTCTAGGAAGAAAGAGAAATTAGGATTATAATTACCTACTGGTAAATCCTGTTGTCGTAGTCCGTAGAGGATGCTGGGCGGCCGCCCAGTGATTCATATTCCTACATTTTTACTTAGTTAAGTATTGTTAGTTTAGCCGTTGCTGAATCGTTTCAAGTTGGTTAGCTTGGCTTTCCTTTTTGTTATGTGTGAGCTGGTGTGAATCTCACCACTATCTGTGTATTTCCTTCTCTCAAAGTATGACCGTCTCCTTGGGCACAGTTTCTAGACTGAGTCTGGTAGGAGGGGTATAGAGGGAGGGGCCAGTCCACACTATTAAACTCTTAACGTGCCAGTGGCTCCTAGTGGACCCATCTATACCCCATGGTACTAAATTGGACCCCAGCATCCTCTACGGACTATGAGAAAAGGATTTACCGGTAGGTAATTAAAATCCTATTTTTATACAAGCTTTTAAATCACAGATCCACTTGGCAGCCCTTCTACATATTATTCCTGTTGGTTTCTCCACTGTTATTAAAGATACCTTATTATTCTAATCAACAAGAAACAGTGATTGTTTTGTATACAATATTACAATGGATTGCTTAGTAAATAAAAACTACACACTGAGGAACCATTCTGTCAACTACTCGATGGCATATTGAAAACACTGCCTGATCAACCAAAGATTAAAATTTTAATCAGTCCATAAAATATTACGGTCTACAGTAGTCCAGTATTGACACTTCATTGCCAAAACTAGCCTCTTTTTCTTTGCTGCAGAACAGCTGTTAACCCATGACTTGTTCTCAGAAAAAGGAATTTTAATTGCAATATATGTTTATTGAGCTCTAATGACCAGAAAATCAAACAACACAGCGGAATGAATATGAGCAACAACGGACAAAGGGTAAAGAAAACCTGCATTTATAGCTATAACCTACATTAGACCAATTTTGTGAACAAAACATAGACAAGGAGTGATGGATACAGTCAGTGCTGAATTTCCCATTAGGCACATGCATAGGGGGCGACACTTGGATGCTTGTATTGGTACTGTCAACCCAAAATGTACCACTATCTGCAAAATATTTCCACTGTACTGTACCATATGCCATCTTGAATGGAATATAAACAGGTAGGACATGCACATAAAGCCCCTGTAAGCTGTCCTACTTAGTAAATTTGTATACATAACTAAAAATAAAGAATCATTATGGTTAGTGGCTGTTCTTTATTACTCTATTAAATTGGCTATCATCAAATGTGGACTAACAACCAATCAATGAAGATAATAAAAATAGCCATAGCGGGGGAACAGGGGAGGGTGACTGGCTGCAGTTACTGTTGTGCCTATGACACCCTCACTCCTAAATCCCCTCCTGGATACAGTGTATACAAACAAAATAGGAAGGAACGGGAGGGTAGTGGACCTATCATTGTCACAATGTAGTGGGTCCATATTGAATGACCCTATCACAGCCCGAGCAACAGGGGCCCTCATTCCGAGTTGTTTGCTCGCTAGCTGCTTTTAGCAGCATTGCACACGCTAGGCCGCCGCCCTCTGGGAGTGTATCTTAGCTTAGCAGAATAGCGAACGAAAGATTAGCAGAACTGCTACTAAATAATTATTTGCAGTTTCTGAGTAGCTCCAGACCTACTCACAGATTGAGATTAGCTCAGTCCGTTTAATTCCTGGTTTGACGTCACAAACACGCCCTGCATTCGGCCAGCCACTCCCCCGTTTCTCCACACTCCCGCGTTTTTCCCTGACACGCCTGCGTTTTTTAGCACACTCCCGAAAAACGCTCAGTTACCTCCCAGAAATGCCCCTTTCCTGTCAATCATTTACCGATCAGCAGTGCGACTGAAAAGCGTTGTACGAACACCAGCAAAACTGCTACGTTTTTAGTTAAATAACTTAGCGCATGCGCGCTGCGTACCATGCGCATGCGCATTTCGCAACAAATCGCAGCATAGAAAAAATCGTCAACGAGCTAACAACTCGGAATGACCCCCAGTGTCGGATAATTGGAGTCCTTCAATAATATCTACAGGCACCAGGTAGCAAATTCTGGAAGCCTGTCTGCTGATGACTACATATAGTGGTTCAATATCAATATCACACACCACTCAGTAAGAGAGGGAATGTGTGGAGACAGCTAATTGGAATGACTGCTAATATGGGATAGCAAGGTTTTCTTAAACTAGGTTTTGGCCTTTACGTGTCACATTTAGTAGCCAAAAACTAGGGAAAGAGGGAAGTACATTCTCTGTAAAGTGCTATGGAATGTGTGCGTGCAGTATAATAACTAGTAATAAATAAATAATAATGATCAGCAGTAGTAATGACCTGGTCTCAAAATGGCTGGAGGGTTCGGCAGTCTCACCAAATATGCAGGTGTGTCCCAGCTGTTGCATTACAGTGCCAGAATGTATTGGGGTCCCAGGATACATCTTAGCAAGGATACTGAGACATCTGTACCAAATGGGACATAACATTGTAGGTAGGCTTCAAGAAAATTCTTCTCTCACCAGGCACTGGAACACCTCACCCAATCCACTACAAATTTAGGTCTAGAGGAGAACTGGTAGTCTATCAGAAGGGGCAGTACGGATGGTGTAATGGTTAGCATTACTGCCTCACAGCACTCACATGGCCCTAACTGTGTGGAGTTTGTATATTCTCCCCGTACTTGCGTGGGTTTCCTCCGGGTACTCCGGTTTCTTCCCACAATCCAAAAATATACTGATAGGTTAATTGGCTCCCAACAAAATTAACACTAGTATGAATGTGTCTGTGTACATGTGGTAGGGAATATAGATTGTAAGCTCCACTGGGGCAGGGACTGATGTGAATGGGCAAATATTCTCTGTACAGCGCTGCGGAATATGTGTGCGCTATATAAATAACTGGTAATAAATAAATAAATAATATATATGGTGGAAAGAGAATGTAGTTACTAGAGTTAGCCACAAGGTTTCAAAGAGGGCAAGACCATATCCAAATGTCCCAATTTTGAGCATGCCTAGCACAAAGTATTTCTTTAAAGGTATTTCTAAATTTCACCTTTGGGGAGTCCCCACTTGTCTTGCAGATATCTGAAGCAAAGTACACCAGAAGAACCTACCAGCTGACTAACAAGTAAGTACAATCCCCTTCTGATGCCAGAACTGAAAGGAAAAACATGGAAGTCCCGGGGGGAATAACCAGGTTTCTAAATAACGGTATCAATAGGACAATACAGAATAAATATGTGATTGTGCTGTCAACTGCCTTTTATTTTAGAACTCTGACATGTAAATAATTTTTCAGTTTTGACTCGAATGTCAATTTTTTTTTAACCCCTAGCACTTTACTACTTACCTTTCAGGCTATTCACTGGATCTGATTTGCCTTTATGTTAACAAAAACTGGAAAATATAGGATTTTAATTACCTACCGGTAAACACTTTTCTCGTAGTCCGTAGGGGATACTGGGAATCCATTTATTACCATGGGGTATAGATGGGACCACTAGGCACCATGGACACTAAGAATTTGATAGTGTGCGCTGGCTCCTCCCTCTTTGCCCCTCCTACCAGACTCAGTCTAGGATACTGTACCCGAGGAGATGGACATCCGTTGAGAGAAGGACAGATAAGGAAAGTGGTGAGATTATGAACCAGCACACACAAGAGGAAAGCCATGCTAACCAAACTTGAAACATGAACAGCAACAGCTGAACAAACCAGAATACTTAACCAAGTAACAGTGCAGGTAGAATGAAGCATCGGGCAGGCGCTCAGTATCCTCTACAGACTACGAGAAAAGGATTTACTGGTAGGTAATAAATCCTATTTTCTCTTACGTCCTAGGGGATACCGGAAATCCATTTAGTACCATGGGGAAGTACTAAAGCTCCCAAACTGGGTGGGAGAGTACTGAGGTTCCTGCAGAACTGATTGACCAAACTGAAGGTCCTCAGAGGCCAAAGTATCAAACTTGTAAAACTTAGCAAACGTGTTCGAACCTGACCAAGTAGCTGCTCGGCAGAGCTGTAAAGCCGAGACACCCTGGGCATCCGCCCAAGAACAACCCACCGACCTAGTAGAGTGGGCCTGTACAGATATTGGAATCGGCAAACCTGCTGTGGAATAAATATGCTGGATAGTGAGCTTGATCCAGCGAGCAATTGACTGCTTTTAAGCAATACACACAATCTTGTTGGCATCATATAGAACGAACAGCGAGTCCGATTTCCTGTGACGAGCTGTTCTCTTCACATAGACCTTCAAAGCCCTTACAACATCCAAAGACTTTGAAGCAGAGGTGTTCGTAACAGCCAGAACCACAATAGGTTGGTTGATGTGAAACGCGGACACCACCTTAGGAAGAAATTGCTGACGAGTCCTGACTTCAGCTCTGTCCTCATGGAAAATGAAGTATGGGCTCTTGTAAGACAACGCCCCCAACACACATCTTGCTGAAGCCAAGGCCAAGAGTGTGACGGTCTTCCACGTAAGGTACTTTATGTCTACCTCATACAACGGCTGAAACCAGTGCGATTGAAGGAACTGTAGTACCAAATTGAGATCCCAAGGTTCCGTAGGGAGGGTGTAAGTGCAGAACACCTTTCAAGAACGTCTGGACCTCAGGAATAGAAGCCAATTGTTTCTGAAAGAAAATAGACAAGGCCGAAATCTGAACTTTAATGGAACCTAGGCGTAGGCCCACATCCACTCCCAACTGCAGAAAAAGCAGGAAATATCCCAGATGAAATTCCACCATAGAATATTGTCTGCTCTCACACCAAGAGACATATTTCTTACAGATACGATGGTAATGTTTAGACGTTAACCGCTTTCTGGCTTGGATCATAGGCCCTCATTCAGAGTTGATCGCTCGTTAGCTGTTTTTTGCAGTCCTGCGGTCGCATAGTCGCCGCCCATGGGGGAGTATATTTTAGCTTGCAAGTGTGCGATTGCATGTACAGCCGAGCTGTACAAAAAAATGTTGTGCAGTTTCTGAGTAGCCCAGGACTTACTCAGCCTCTGTGATCACTTCAGCATGTCCGGGACAGGAATTGACGTCAGACACCCGCCCTGCAAACGCTTGGGAACGCCTGCGTTTCTTCAAACACTCCCAGAAAACGGTGGAACGCCTGCGTTTCTCCAAACACTCCCAGAAAACGGTCAGTTGCCACCCACAAATGCCTTCTTCTTGTCAATCACCATGCGATCTGCCATACGAATGTATTTTTCACACAAACCCATCACAGAACAACAAACCGCTTTGTACCCCTGCAACGCGCCTGCGCATTGCGGTGCATACGCATGTGCAGTTCTGACCTGATTGCAGCACTGCAAAAAACACTAGCGATCAGGTCTGAATGACTCCCATGGTCGGGATGACCTTGTCAGAACCTTGTCGGGATGACCTTGCCATTATACGTAGCCGTGGAAAGTCTTGATAGACGAACGGGCCCTGCTGCAGAAGATCCTTTCGAAGAGGCAGAGGCCACGGATCTTCGATCAGCATCTCAAGATCCGTATACCAGGCCCTCCGTGGCCAGTCCGGAGCAATGAGGATTGCTTGAACCTTTTCCCTTTTTATTCTTTTTAGAATTCTTGGGATCAGAGGAATGGGAGGAAACATGTACACCAGCTGGTAAACCCATGGAGTTGTCAGGGCGTCTACTGCTACTGCCTGTGGGTCCCTTGATCTGGAACAATACCGTTTGAGCTTCTTGTTGAGTCGATTTGTGGACACCACCACTGACATGTTAACCACCGGAACACCTCCAGGTGGAGGCCCCATTCCCCTAGGTGCAGGTCATATCTTCTGAGGAAGTCTGCTTCCCATGTGTCTACTCCCGTAATGAAGATAGCCTACAATGCCACGGCGTGTTTTTCCACCCAGAGAATTCTTGACACCTCTGACATTGCGGCTCTGCTGTTTGTTCCGCCCTGTCAGTTTATGTACGTGACTGCCGTCACATTGTTCTACTGGACCTGAATGGCCTGATTCTGGAGAAGAGATGAGGCCTGCAGAAGGGCGTTGTACATAGCCCTGAGGTCCGGGATGTTTATTGGAAGGACGACTTCCTGTCTTGACCATCTTCCCTGAAACTGGACCCCCTGGGTGACTGCTCCCGAACATCTGAGGCTTGCGTCTGTGGTTAGCAGAATTCAATTCTGAATCCCGAACCTCCGACCCTCGACTAGGTGAGAAGTGTGTAGCCACCACAGGAGGGAGAGCCTGGCTTTTGGTGACAGATGAATCCGCTGATGTGTGTGAAGATGCGATCCGGACCATTTGTCCAAAAAATCAAGCTGGAAGGGCCTCTCATGAAACTATCCGTACTGAATTGCTTTGTAAGAAGACACCATTTCCCCCAGAAGGCATATGCAGAGATGTACTGAGATTCGGGTCGGCCCGAACCATCGACTGGATTACCATTGCCTTTTCCAAGGGAAGGAACACTCTCTGAGACTTTGTCCAGTATCATTCCCAGGAAATGAAGTCTCTGCGTTGGTTCTAGGTGAGATTTTGGTACGTTCAGAATCCACTCATGATCCAGGAGTAGTCTGGTTGAGAGGGCAATGTTCTCCAACAGCTGTTCCCTGGACGGTGCCTTTATCAGAAGATTGTCCAGGTACGGAACTATGTTCACGCCCTGTCAGCGGAGCAACATCATCATTTCCTCCATCACTTTGGTGAACACCCTCGCTGCCGTGGAGAGACTACATGGCAGGGCCTGGAGCTGGTAGTGATAGTCCTGCAGAGCAAAACGAAGATAAGCCTGATGAGGCGGCCAGATCGGAATGTGAAGGTACGCATCCTTGATATCCAGAGACAATAGGAATTCCCACTCCTCCAGATCTGAGATCACCGCTCTCAGAAACTCCATCTTCAATTTGAATACTCGTAAGTACGGGTTTAATGACTTGAGGTTCAGAATCGGTCTCACCGAACCGTCCGGTTTCGGTACTACAAACAAGCTGGAATAGTAACCTTTGTTTTGTAGATGGGGTGGAACTGGGACAACGACCTGGGTCTGTATCAGTTTTTGAATGGCGTCCTATAAAGTTATACTTGCCTCTTGTGAATCTGGTAAACCTGATGTGAAGAATCTGTGAGGTGGGAGCTCCTGGAACTCCAGTCTGTAGCCCTGGGATATAAGATCTATGACCCAGGGATCCCGGCACGAACTTGTCCTGATGTGACTGAAGAATTTTAGCCGGGCTCCCACCTGCCTGTCTTCCAGGCATCGCAGTCCACCATCATGCTGAAGGTTTTTTTTTTTTATCATCAATAGTTTTTATTGAATTTTTTGCATTGCAAACAGGGGTACAAAAGGAAGAAAAAGGGGGGGGGGAGGGGAAGTAGGTACATAAACACATAAGAGAACGCTATAACAGACATGTGCAAACAGTTCAATGTCGATCACACCAGTACATCGTAAGGAAAACAAAAAATTAATGGAGATGGATGGGCGGCAATGGGCTTGATATAAATACAACACAAATAGGAGGTCATTGCAGTCTTAGGAGGTGGGGGAAAGGGGGCCCCGTCAGCCGATGGGGCTGGAAGGTGGCTGTCTAGGGGAGTGGGGACGCAACATCAATGCAGCACCCTCACCCTCCGAGGTAAACAGATGCCAAGGCATCCAGCGCACAAATGGAGATTTAGCAGTGAATGAGTATGGGATGTGTTCAGTCTCCATCAAGAAGTGCAGCTGTATTTTGTGTATCACCTTCAACACTGGAGGTGGTGTGGGCTGTTTCCAGTTTTGGGCTAAAGCCGCACGCGCGGCGAGACAGATGTGGCCTAAGACATAGTGTAGGTGTACACCCACGCCTCGCGGGTATATATTCAATAAAGCTATAAGAGGGGAGGGGGACAGGTCGAGATTCAAAACTTTGTTGATAAGGCCAAATACCTCTGTCCAGTACCCTTGAATATGGGGACATGACCAAAAAATATGGAAGAGGTGGCCTACCTCTCCGCATAGGCGCCAACAAAACTTCGAACATGCAGGCCAAATCGTATGTAGCCTTTCCGGTGTGAGGTATAATCTATGGAGTAGCTTAACATGCATTTCGGAGTGATTCAGGCATTTAGACATAGTAAAAGATGACATAAAAATGCGTTGCCATTGAGAATCATGGAGACACATCCCACATCCGCCTCCCACCTGATTTGGGCTCTAGATTTAGAAACAGGGAGTGGTGAGAGTAATGTTTTATACCAGAAGGAGATCTCCCCTCTAGAAGTAGCGTAGGCTAAGGAGGGGGTGTTGGGGAAGACTGAAGTGGAGGGAGAGGTCCTAGGAGACCTGTCCAGTTTAGGGTCAAGAACTAAATTAAAATCCCCCGTGAGCAAAAGGGAGCCCGTACGAATCTTCTGAATAGCTACACATAACTTTCGGATAAAAGCAACTTGGTTTGAGTTCGGGGCAAATGCCGAGACCAGAGTGACCGGCTTATCGTTTAAAAGGCCGCTCAGTATAAGATACCGGCCATTTTTATCCGCTATCTGAGAGTGCAAAATGAAGGAAATGGAGTCCCTAAATAATATGGCCACACCGTTCCTCTTAAAAGGGCCATTAGCAAAATAACCTAGGGGGAATCTGCGATCTTTAAAAATAGGGGGTGCTACAGATGAAAAGTGTGTCTCCTGCAGGGTAACAATATCAGCTTTATTCGTAGTAAAATAACCCAAAGCCAGCCTACGCTTATTAGGGGAATTCAGCCCCTTGACATTCATAGATAATACCCGAACCATCGGAGCAAGCTAATGTACGTTGTGGGAGGTGAAGGGCCGTGACACCTACAAAAATAGAATTGTCTCGAGCAGCGAGTACCTACATCATAAAACTGGGGGTAGGGGAGGGGAGGGAGGGTACAGGGGGTGAGAGGGAAGGAAAAAACCAAAACGACCCAGTATATCGGGTCGGCATAACTACTGCAAGGAAGGTAAAAAAATGCAGTAGTATATTACCAGGGGGGAACATGTGGCCTAGCGCCACCACCCATGAAATTGAACAGAAAAAATAAGAGTAAGCAGAAGTAAATATGCCTACCAACAATACACATGAGAGCACATGAAAAAATAAGAATTTACTTACCGATAATTCTATTTCTCGTAGTCCGTAGTGGATGCTGGGGACTCCGTCAGGACCATGGGGATTAGCGGCTCCGCAGGAGACAGGGCACAAAAGTAAAAGCTTTTAGGATCAGGTGGTGTGCACTGGCTCCTCCCCCTATGACCCTCCTCCAAGCCTCAGTTAGGATACTGTGCCCGGACGAGCGTACACAATAAGGAAGGATTTTGAATCCCGGGTAAGACTCATACCAGCCACACCAATCACACTGTACAACCTGTGATCTGAACCCAGTTAACAGCATGATAACAGCGGAGCCTCTGAAAAGATGGCTCACAACAATAATAACCCGATTTTTGTAACAATAACTATGTACAAGTATTGCAGGCAATCCGCACTTGGGATGGGCGCCCAGCATCCACTACGGACTACGAGAAATAGAATTATCGGTAAGTAAATTCTTATTTTCTCTGACGTCCTAAGTGGATGCTGGGGACTCCGTCAGGACCATGGGGATTATACCAAAGCTCCCAAACGGGCGGGAGAGTGCGGATGACTCTGCAGCACCGAACGAGAGAACTCCAGGTCCTCCTCAGCCAGGGTATCAAATTTGTAGAATTTTGCAAACGTGTTTGCCCCTGACCAAGTAGCAGCTCGGCAAAGTTGTAAAGCCGAGACCCCTCGGGCAGCCGCCCAAGATGAGCCCACCTTCCTTGTGGATTGGGCATTTACAGATTTTGGCTGTGGCAGGCCTGCCACAGAATGTGCGAGCTGAACTGTACTACAAATTCAACAAGCAATCGTCTGCTTAGAAGCCGGAGCACCCAGCTTGTTGGGTGCATAAAGTATAAACAGCGAGTCAGACTTTCTGACTCCAGCCGTCCTGGAACATATATTTTCAGGGCCCTGACAACGTCTAGCAACTTGGAGTCCTCCAAGTCCCTAGTATCCGCAGGTACCACAATAGGTTGGTTCAGGTGAAACGCTGACACCACCTTAGGAAGAAACTGGGGACGAGTCCGCAGTTCTGCCCTGTCCGAATGGAAAATCAGATATGGGCTTTTGTAAGACAAAGCCACCAATTCTGACACTCGCCTGGCCGAGGCCAGGGCCAACCGCATGGTCACTTTCCATGTGAGATATTTAAAATCCACAGATTTGAGCGGTTCAAACCAATGTGATTTGAGGAATCCCAACACTACGTTGAGATCCCACGGTGCCACTGGAGGCACAAAAGGGGCTGTATATGCAATACTCCCTTAACAAACGTCTGGACTTCAGGAACTGAAGCCAATTCTTTCTGGAAGAAAATCGACAGGGCCGAAATCTGAACCTTAATGGACCCCAATTTGAGGCCCATAGACACTCCTGTCTTCAGGAAATGCAGGAATCGACCGAGTTAAAATTCCTCCGTGGGGGCCCTCCTGGCCTCACACCACGCAACAATTTTTCGCCAAATACGGTGATAATGTTGTGCGGTCCCCTCCTTCCTGGCTTTGATCAGGATAGGAATGACTTCCTCCGGAATGCCTTTTTCCTTCAGGATCCGGCGTTCAACCGCCATGCCGTCAAACGCAGCCGCGGTAAGTCTTGGAACAGACAGTGTCCCTGCTGAAGCAGGTCCCTTCTTAGCGGCAGAGGCCATGAGTCCTCTGTGAGCATCTCTTGAAGTTCCGGGTACCAAGTCCTTCTTGGCCAATCCAGAGCCACGAGTATAGTTCTTACTCCTCTCCGTCTTATAATTCTCAGTACCTTGTGTATGAGAGGCAGAGGAGGGAACACATACACTGACTGGTACACCCACGGTGTTACCAGAGCGTCCACAGCTATTGCCTGAGGGTCTCTTGACCTGGCGCAATACCTGTCCAGTTTTTTGTTCAGGCGGGACGCCATCATGTCCACCTTTGGTCTTTCCCAATGGTTCACAATCATGTGGAAGACTTCCCGATGAAGTCCCCACTCTCCCGGGCGTCGTAATGAACACTGCTGACAGTGCTAATCACCTGATTTTCCGCCCAGCGAAGAATCCTTGCAGTTTCTGCTATTGCCCTTCTGCTTCTTGTGCCGCCCTGTCTGTTTACGTGGGCGACTGCCGTGATGTTGTCCCACTGGATCAATACCGGCTGACCTTGAAGCAGAGGTCTTGCTAAGCTTAGAGCATTATAACTTGCCCTTAGCTCCAGTATATTTATGTGGAGATAATTCTCCTGACTTGATCACACTCCCTGGAAATTTTTTCCCTGTGTGACTGCTCCCCAGCCTCTCAGGCTGGCATCCCTGGTCACCAGGACCCTTCCTGAATGCCGAATCTGCGGCCCATTAGTAGATGAGTACTTTGCAGCCACCGCAGAAGAAACACCCTTGTCCTTGGAGACAGGGTTATCCGCTGATGCATCTGAAGATGCGATCCGGACCATTTTTCCAGCAGATCCCACTGAAAAGTTCTTGCGTGAAAACTGCCGAATGGAATCGCTTCGTAAGAAGCCACCATTTTACCCAGGACCCTTGTGCAATGATGCACTGACACTTTTCCTGGTTTTAGGAGGTTCCTGACTAGCTCGGATAACTCCCTGGCTTTCTTCTCCGGGAGAAACACCCTTTTCTGGACTGTGTCCAGAATCATCCCTAGGAACAGCCGATGTGTCGTCGGAAACAACTGCGGTTTTGGAATATTTAGAATCCACCCGTGCTGTCGTAGAACTACTTGAGATAGTGCTACTCCGACCTCCAACTGTTCTCTGGACCTTGCTCTTATCAGGAGGTCGCCCATTTTCTTTGAAGAAGAATCATCATTTCGGCCATTACCTTGGTAAAGACCCGGGGTGCCGTGGACAATCCAAACGGCAGCGTCTGAAACTGATAGTGACAGTTCTGTACCACGAACCTGAGGTACCCTTGGTGAGAAGGGCAAATTGGGACATGGAGGTAAGTATCCCTGATGTCCCGGGACACCCTATAGTCCCCTTCTTCCTGGTTCGCTATCACTGCTCTGAGTGACTCCATCTTGATTTGAACCTTTGTAAGTGTTCAAATATTTCAGATTTAGAATAGGTCTCACCGAGCCTTCTGGCTTCAGTACCACAACATAGTGTGGAATAATACCCCTTTCCTTGTTGTAGGAGGGGTACTTTGATTATCACCTGCTGGGAATACAGCTTGTGAATTGTTTCCAATACTGCCTCCCTGTCGGAGGGAGACGTTGGTAAAGCAGACTTCAGGAACCTGCGAGGGGGAAACGTCTCGACTTTCCAATCTGTACCCCTGGGATACTACTTGTAGGATCCAGGGGTCCTGTACGGCCCCAGCGTCATGCTGAGAAACTTGGCAGAAGCGGTGGAGGGCTTCTGTTCCTGGGAATGGGCTGCCTGCTGCAGTCTTCTTCCCCTTCCTCTATCCCTGGGCAGATATGACTCTTATGGGGACGAAAGGACTGAGGCTGAAAAGACGGTGTCTTTTTCTGCAGAGATGTGACTTAGGGTAAAAACGGTGGATTTTCCAGCAGTTGCCGTGGCCACCAGGTCCGATAGACCGACCCCAAATAACTCCTCCCCTTTATACGGCAATACAGGTTGAGTATCCCATATCCAAATATTCCGAAATACGGAATATTCCGAAATACGGACTTTTTTGAGTGAGATTGAGATAGTGAAACCTTTGTTTTTTGATGGTTCAATGTACACAAACTTTGTTTAATACACAAAGTTATTAAAAATATTGTATTAAATGACCTTCAGGCTGTGTGTATAAGGTGTATATGAAACATAAATGAATTGTGAGAATGTACACACACTTTGTTTAATGCACAAAGTTATAAAAAATATTGGCTAAAATGACCTTCAGGCTGTGTGTATAAGGTGTATATGTAACATAAATGCATTCTGTGCTTAGATTTAGGTCCCATCACCATGATATCTCATTATGGTATGCAATTATTCCAAAATACGGAAAAATCCCATATCCAAAATACCTCTGGTCCCAAGCATTTTGGATAAGGGAGACTCAACCTGTACTTCTTTGTGCCGTTTGGAATCTGCATCACCTGACCACTGTCGTGTCCATAAACATCTTCTGGCAGATATGGACATCGCACTTACTCTTGATGCCAGAGTGCAAATATCCCTCTGTGCATCTCGCATATATAGAAATGCATCCTTTAAATGCTCTATAGTCAATAAAATACTGTCCCTGTCAAGGGTATCAATATTTTTAGTCAGGGAATCCGACCAAGCCACCCCAGCTCTGCACATCCAGGCTGAGGCGATCGCTGGTCGCAGTATAACACCAGTATGTGTGTATATACATCTTAGGATATTTTCCTTGAGGACGGCCCTATCTGGAGACGGTACCGCCACTTGTTTTGATAAGCGTGTGAGCGCCTTATCCACCCTAAGGGGTGTTTCCCAACGCGCCCTAACTTCTGGCGGGAAAGGGTATACCGCCAATAATTTTCTATCGGGGGAAACCCACGCATCATCACACACTTCATTTAATTTATCTGATTCAGGAAAAACTACAGGTAGTTTTTTCACACCCCACATACTACAAGTACCACAAAAAAGGGTATTATCAGAAATATGTAACACCTCCTTCATTGCCCTTAACAAGTAACGTGTGGCCCTAAAGGAAAATACGTTTGTTTCTTCACCGTCGACACTGAAATCAGTGTCCGTGTCTGTGTCGACCGACTGAGGTAAATGGGCGTTTTAAAGCCCCTGACGGTGTTTGAGACGCCTGGACAGGTACTATTTTGTTTGCCGGCCGTCTCTGTTGACATTATCACGTAATTCCTTGAATAAGCCATCCATTCCGGTGTCGACTCCCTAGAGAGTGACATCACCATTACAGGCAATTGCTCCGCCTCCTCACCAACATCGTCCTCATACATGTCGACACACACGTACCGACACACAGCACACACACAGGGAATGCTCTGATAGAGGACAGGACCCCACTAGCCCTTTGGGGAGACAGAGGGAGAGTTTGCCAGCACACACCAAAAACGCTATAATTATACAGGGACAACCTTTATATAAGTGTTTTTCCCTTATAGCATTTTAATATATATAGTCATATCGCCAAATAAGTGCCCCCCCTCTCTGTTTTAACCCTGTTTCTGTAGTGCAGTGCAGGGGAGAGCCTGGGAGCCTTCCCACCAGCACTTCTGTGAGGGAAAATGGCGCTGTGTGCTGAGGAGAATAGGCCCCGCCCCCTTTTCGGCGGGCTTCTTCTCCCGTTTTTCTGAGACCTGGCAGGGGTTAAATACATCCATATAGCCCCCAGGGGCTATATGTGATGTATTTTTAGCCAGAATAAGGTACTATCATTGCTGCCCAGGGCGCCCCCCCCAGCGCCCTGCACCCTCAGTGACCGCTGCTATGAAGTGTGCTGACAACAATGGCGCACAGCTGCAGTGCTGTGCGCTACCTTATGAAGACTGAAGAGTCTTCTGCCGCCGTTTCTGGACCTTCACTTTTCGGCATCTGCAAGGGGGGTCGGCGGCGCGGCTCCGGGACGAACCCCAGGGTGAGACCTGTGTTCCGACTCCCTCTGGAGCTAATGGTGTCCAGTAGCCTAAGAAGCCAATCCATCCTGCACGCAGGTGAGTTCACTTCTCTCCCCTAAGTCCCTCGATGCAGTGAGCCTGTTGCCAGCAGGACTCACTGAAAATAAAAAACCTAACAAAACTTTTACTCTAAGCAGCTCTTTAGGAGAGCCACCTAGATTGCACCCTTCTCGGCCGGGCACAAAAATCTAACTGAGGCTTGGAGGAGGGTCATAGGGGGAGGAGCCAGTGCACACCACCTGATCCTAAAAGCTTTTACTTTTGTGCCCTGTCTCCTGCGGAGCCGCTAATCCCCATGGTCCTGACGGAGTCCCCAGCATCCACTTAGGACGTCAGAGAAAAAAAAAGAAAAACAGATACAAATAAACTCAGATATATGTAACATGAAAGGCTGGGACACCATTATCACAACAGCACGCAGGGCAACTCACGTGACCCCAACAAGGACAATGGCTAAGTCCATTCTGTGGAATCGGTACCAGAGACAGTTCAACTTGAAAACCCAAGCTGGATGTATCAGCGTCAGGCGGTGACCCATGCCGAGCGGATGGTGGGCTGTTTCCAGGAGGTAGTGTAACAGGGATATCCCACTCCGCCAGTAATTTGACTCCAGTCTCCAATGAAGTCACTGTGTAAGACTTATTTTCATACGAGATGACGAGCTTCACCGGAAAACCCCATCTGTACGTGATGTCTTGGTCGCGAAGTGCCAAAGTGACGGGAAGGAATGCTCGTCGTTTGGCCAAGGTTAGAGCGGAGAAGTCCGGGAACAGTTGTAAACCGCCAAGAACATCCGAGTCGGAGTCGCCCCTCTCTGGCCGCTTTCAGGATGCGTTCTTTGATTGTAAAGAAATGCACCCTCAGGAGTGTATCTCTCGGGAGCAACTGAGCGTGGTTTAGGCAGTCTATGAATCCTGTCAATAAGCAGCTCTCTGGCGTCGGTTCTAGGCAGAAGCTTCTGGAACAGGACAGTAGCGTAATTTTCCAACTCGGAATTCTGCACGGAGTCGGGGATGCCTCGGATCTTAATATTATTACGCCGGGATCTGTCCTCTATATCTGCAATCTTGAGTTTAAACGCCTCAAGGTCACTTTGCTGCTGGTCGTGGGCCGTTATGAGGTC
This sequence comes from Pseudophryne corroboree, assembly GCF_028390025.1. NCBI lineage: Eukaryota > Metazoa > Chordata > Amphibia > Anura > Myobatrachidae > Pseudophryne > Pseudophryne corroboree. The sequence continues at coordinate 591,507,207 of NC_086445.1, read as the reverse complement.
ATTATGAGACGAGACCAATTCCTCTACTTTCCTCTCTAGATGGTCCGTACAGTCTCCTATAGCGTGCAGCTCCGTCTTAACCTCCCGAAGAGCTGCTGTGAGGTCCTGAGTTAACTCAGATTTGAATGCTGAGAGGGCCTGGTACAGAGTTTTGACCGTGAGAGGTGCATCAGAATCAGGGTCAAACCCCGGCAGGGAGGTAGGGCTGCAGGGGGTATCTTGCGGAGAAGCGGCAGCCGGGGACTTCCGTAGAGAAGAGGCAGCAGGTGTCGTCTTCTGAGGCGGAAAAGATACTCTGGGGGGCAGCACCCCTTTGACCTTTTTAGGAGGCATTCCAGTGGAGTGAGGTTCCGCAGACGGAATGAAGATAGTAATAAAGAAGCTCAGGATCTCGCAGAATATATAACGGAAATTTAGGTAAGCATAAAAGACACGGGTGGTGGCGGGCAGATGATCTGCGTTACATCAGGAGAGCGATATCACACATGACCAGGTAGGGGGTCACCTCCATTTTGCGGGGCCCAGATGGAAGGTTCCCAGCCGGGAGAGAGGGATGATCGGCCAGGTACACATCTCGGGTCCAGCAGCGCTGTGCGTTAAATGCTATGAGATAGGGCTGGATAAATGTGGTACGCTTCCCTCCAGGCACTTCTCTGTTGTAGGATCCTGGGGTCAACAGGCAGGAGAGGAATGAGAGAGCAGTAGCTGCCACCCAGGAGAGCAGGCCAGCTGGGAAGGCTAATCACAGTGATTTCTGCAGCTTGAAGCAGCTTTCTCTGTGGGAACCAAGATGGCCGCCGCACCTCCCTTGGTGTCTGTGTCCCGACCTTCCCCCACTGCCAGGGGTCCCCACGGGCCTGTTGCCCCGCAGGGTATCCTCCCTGGGGGTCAGGAGAGTGGTTTGGATGGCTCCAGGTGCTCCGGTGGGGTCCACGTCTCTTTCCGGCGCCGCGACTCCGCCGTGGAGCTCAGAACGCGGGCGCCGGGAGTAGGCGAGTCCCCGGCTTCCGGATGGTCCTAGGCCGCAACCTGCGGGAGCCGTGAAAACAGCTCCCCGGCAGTCACTGCCGGGTACAGGGGGGCTGCAGATGGAGAGGGGAGCCACCGGAGATGGGTTGCAACGGACCAGGGAGGAAATTTAAGATGTTTTTCAAAGCAGGGGAGAGGAGTGCAGCAGAAGCACGTCTGCTCTCTTCTCCAGCTAGGCCACGCCCCATGCTGAAGGTTTTGAGGAAGCAGAGCCTGAGCTCTGTTCCTGTGAACCAGCAGTCGCTGGTTTACGTGGTTTACCTCTAGTGCCTCTGGTGGCGGTAGAAGAACCTCTGGCCTTGCCCATAAACTTGGCAGTCCTAAAGTACTGTAAATTAGGTCCTGAGTAGACCTTCCTAGTCAGCTGAGCTGCAGAAGGTAGGTATGTGGACTTACATGCAATAGCCTTGGAGATCCACTTGTCTAGTTCATCCCCAAATAGGGCCTCGCCTGTGAAGGGTAGTCCTTCCACGTCTTTCCTGTAGTCCGCGTCCGCAGTCCATTGGCGTAGCCATAATCTCCTGTGTGCCGACACTGCCATAGCTGTAGTACGTGCATTAAGCAAGCCTATCTCTTTAATGGCATCTACCATAAAGTTCGCAGAGTCCTGCATATGTAGCAGGAACAAGATAACCTCCTGAGGCAAGGTGTCTAACCCCTCAATCAGATTACCCGACCATTTAGCAATGGCTCTTGCAATCCACCCACATGCTATAGTGGGTCTCTGGGCCACCCTGGTAGCCGTATACAAAGATTTGAGTATAGTCTCAATCTTACGGTCAGCTGCATCTTTTAGAGAGCCTGCTCCAGGCACAGGTAGTACAATATTACGTGAGAGCCTAGAGACTGACGCATCCACTATCGGTGGATTTTCCCATTTTTTCCTGTCCTCAGGAGGAAAAGGAAATGATGATAATAACCATTTAGTGATTTGAAATTTCTTATCAGGATTAAGCCACGGTTCTTCAAACAGGGTATTTAGCTCCTTTGACACAGGAAAAGTTGCTGAGGATTTATTTTTGATGTTAATAACATTCCTCACTCTCCTCTGTCACTTTGTCAGGGATATTCAGAACTACTCCGATAGCCTCTATGAGCCTCTATTCCCTGCAACAGAGTACCATCTCCCACCTCACCCTCCTCCATTTCTGACCCCTCATCATCAGAGTCAGACTGCTGGATATGGGCCAAAGTATGTTTTTGCGGACAAATGGCAGGTGACTGAGACGCTGTTTTGGGTACTGAGGGGGGGATTCCAAGTTGATCGCAGCAGGATTTTTGATAGCAACTGGGCAAAACCATGTGCACTGCAGGGGAGGCAGATATAACATGTGCAGAAAGAGTTAGATTTGGGTGGGTTATTTTATTTCTGTGCAGGGTAAATACTGGCTGCTTTATTTTTACACTGCAAATTAGATTGCAGATTGAACACACCACACCCAAATCTAACTCTCTCTGCACATGTTATATCTGCCTTCCCTGCAGTACACATGGTTTTGCCCAGTTGCTATAAAAAATCCTGCTGCGATCAACTTGGAATTACCCCCTGAGTCTCTTTCCGTAAACTCAGTCATCGATTGTCTTAAGTATTGCGTCTCTTTATCAGTCCAAGATAACTTAGTAGAAATTGTGGAAATCATTCCCCTAATGGAGTCCAGCCATGCTGGTTCTGCCCCACCAGCATGGGAAGGGATACTATATTGAGTACACACTACTGAAACCCCTGGAGAAGAGGAAAACTGTGCCTTACATGAAACAGACTCTTTACCTGACATACTGTAAGGCCGTGTACACACGGTGAGATTCGGACTTATCCGATTCTCACTGTGCGACGGGGGGCCGGGTCGGCACTTAGCCAGTATCGCAAGCACATAATGAGTGTGCTTGCGATCCTGGTTCTGTGCGATTTTGGCTAAGTGTCAATCCTGACTATCTCTTCTATAGAGATAGTCAGGATCGACTTGCCTGCACAGCCTATTTTTTCGGACGATGCCGACCGTGCGGGGCCACGCATCGGCATCGCAAGGTGAAGAAAAGATCTTACCGTGTGTACACACCTTAACAGTGACAGCACACATACACAGGAAAAGGTTAAATGCACAATTAACCCACAAAGAGCCCTTCCACGGAGACACAGAGAGAGTATGGAGCCAGCACACGGCACCCTTAACGCTAATGCCAAGCTTAGCCAGGTCGCAGACTAAGTATCCAAGATTGGGAACTTAGTACACTAATAATCGCTCCCCCCTTGCTATGACCTCCTGGTACCGTTGAGGTAATCTGGAGTCTCTCCGGAGGAGATGCGCGTCCCTGTCAGCCAGCGTCAGCTGCAGAAGGAAAATGACGCTGGTGAGCTGCTGGATCCGCTCATAGTGAAGCCCCGCCCCTTCAATGGCGCGCAGTCTTCCCGCTCTTTTTTATACTGGCTTTATGTGTCTGAGTGCATAAAATGGAGACAGACGGGGGCGTGGCCTGGCTGCTGAGCCGACAGGACGTGTGGAGCTGGAGCTCCTGGCCGGGTCTCCTATCTCTGCCCTTTCTACACCCCTAGGGTGTCCCACGACCCACCCTGTTGGGGTCCCCCTGCTCCGACCTGTGTGGTCCGCGGAGCCGGCAGACACCTCCTGTGTCTGTGCGGGTTGCGGCCTGCGGGTCGGGGTGAAGCCGAGGCCTCTCCTGCTGGCAGCCACCGGGACGCGGCTCCTACTTCCGGTCCGGGCGGTGCTCCCTTCAGCCGCTGGATCCCCCGTCTGCCATCCGGGTCCTCTGGGATCACCTGGTTCTCCTAGGCCTCCTCACCCGCCCGGAGGACGCCATCCACTGCACTACGGACCTCCGGCCTCTTCTGTTTCCGGAAGCCGGAGCCCGACGCCGCACACCCTGAGGTCGGAGCCGGGAGCGACGTGCGGCTGTGACGGGGGACACTGGCGAGCAGCATATTTAGCCGTGGAAGACTACTGCGGCTCTGTGCAGGTACCACCAGCCTTCTCCTACCTGCTTGCTAGCAGCCTGCACATCCATACCCTCCTTCCCTAACCTCTCCACGTGGGCCCTCAGCTGCCGCAGCCCAGCGTTGCCATCCCCATCCCCCCGGCAGCCTGTCTCTCCTCAGCACCCGCTAGGGGCCCCCCTGCTGTGGCCCTCCGGATCCCGCATTTCAACTAGCCCCAGGGCCCCTGCACTATCTCTGGCTCCGCACACTCCTGCCCCCCCTGCGGGCCTCTGCTTCTCCCGGCTCCTGTGACGGCCCTTACTACTGCTGGGGCCTGACACCCCTAACCCACCACCCGAGCTTGGTACTGCCCCGGTCATTGGCTGGTCCGTGGCCGGGCCTTCCCCACAGACCCTGGATAGGGGCGGATATGCACGATACACCAGCTCATCTCCTGCGCCCTCTGGTTGTCTGACTCCGCTCCGGGACTACGTGGGCCTTTCTATCGGCCTAAGCTCCCTGGCCCTGTCCCAGGCACGCTGCCTTGCTGGCCGCCTCATGACATCTCTCTAGTAACCCCGCCTTACCCCCCCCCCCCCCTGGTCGAGCCAGACTGCTGGAGCGCCATCTCTACCCCCTTTCTGCTGTCTACCCCCCTTCTCATCTGTACAGGATGCCCAGAGGTGGCAAAAAATCGCAGGGATCTGACCTCAGACCATTCCTTACTAAAAAGAGCACTCCAGCCAAGAACAGGTCCGATGCTCCTGAACACCTCCACGGTCCCTCCGACTCCGTTCCTGATGACGACGATCTCACACCCCTTACCCGCAGGGACTTTCTCTCCCTCCTTAAAGAGGTGCGGGATGTCAAGACCTCTGTCCAGGCTCTCCACTCCCTGAAGTCTGATATCGCCGAAATTGGCTCTAGAACGGATCAACTCGAGCGGCGAGTGGAAGAGGTGGTGACGTTCCAACAATCGGTCGAGACCGACTTCCATCAACTCCGCCAAGATGTTGCCCAATTGTGGGAGAAGCATGAGGACCAGGACAATCGGGCAAGGAGAAATAATCTCAGGATCCGGGGTATTCCTGAACAAGTTGAAGCGGCCCATCTTGATCTTTACCTTAAACGCCTCTTTACCCACCTATCACCCCGAAGACCATCTCCTCCTGGACCGCGCACACCGAGCCCTCCGACCCAGCTCCCAAGACTCTTCCCAGCCCAGGGACGTCATTCTCCGAATGCACTACTTCACTGCGAAAGAGTCTGTTATGAGGGAGGCCTGGCGGCTGGGGTCTGTGACCTTCCAAAATGTCTCCCTGCAGATCTTCCAGGACTTATCCCCGCTCACCCTAGCCAAACGTAGGGACTTTAAGCCCATCACTTCCCTGCTCTCCCAGCACAATATTAATTACCGCTGGGGCTTCCCATTCCGTATCCTGGTTTGGCATCAAGGGAAGCTACTCACAGCCAGAAACCCACCCGAGGCTCAATCGCTGCTCTCCAAGCTGGGTATCCACACCGACGAACAGGACTTTTCTGCTTCACGTCTGCCCCCACGGACACAGCGGAACCCACTTGCCCATGGATCTCCGGGTACTCTCCTTTAATGTGAAGGGCCTGAATAGCCCTCAAAAGAGAGATAAGCTCTTTGCCTCCCTTAAACTCCTTAGGGGCGACCTGGTTTTACTCCAGGAGACTCATTTCCTACATAACTCCCACCCTACGCTGCAATGTAAACCGTACCCTGATTCTTTCCACGCCTGTGACCATTCGGCCAAAAAACGGGGGGTCGCGATCTTATTTGCCTGTCACCTCACCTTTGAACTTCTAGATTCGCACGCTGATAAGGATGGCCAGTTTCTTGTGTTGGTGGGGAAACTTAACAACAAATTATGCACATTAGCGAACATCTATGCCCCTAACCAATGACTAGAGCTGTTCTTTGCAAAACTAGATACTCTCCTTACTCAAGTCCGGCAAGGCGACCTCATACTGGCCGGGGATTTTAACTCCGTTTTAAATCCAAATATAGACCGCTCTCCCTCTCTGCTTCCCCGTCGAACTCTCTCCGCTCTAAATCCCTCCTCCGTCTCATGTGATCCCAGCTTCTCTACGACTCCTGGAGGATAAAAGATCCCTCAGCACGTGACTACACCTTCTATTCTGCTCCTTATAATTCGTACTCCCGTATCGATATGGACCTGCTCATCCATGAACTTGCCTCGAAACTCCACGCAGCCCATATACACCCATAGATCTGGTCTGACCATGCCCCTATTTCTTGCGACCTCTCGGGCCTGCTCTCTCGCCCCCGCCCCATGACTTGGCGCCTCAACGACTCCCTCCTTCACAACCCGGAGATACGCTCCCATCTTCGGGATAAGCTTTCTGACTATTTTACCCTGAACGACTCCCCCGACATTTCCAGGTCTACTCTCTGGCTGGCACACAAGGCAGTCCTTCGTGGGCACATCATCAGCCTAGCTTCGAAAGCCAAGAAAGTCTCTCATCCAGTTTAACAGACTCTCTATGAAACTCCACACCCTTGAGACCCAGCACAAGACGTCCTATCTTGTCTGAACTCCGTACTGTTAAAGCGGAACTCGATCTCCTTCTCTCCAGACGGGTGGCTAAACGTCTCAAATGGCTTTGCCAGTCTTTTTATGAGAAGGGAGATAAGGCGGACAAGATATTATTTCTATAAGCGACCCTCTCAATCAGTTAGTTCATGACCCTACCGCCATTAGGGCTGCCTTTCAATCCTACTATGCCGACTTGTACAATCTGCCACCCTCCTCATCTGGTCCCTCCTCCTCGTCCCACTCTGACCTGGTCTCTCGCTTTCTCTCAACCTCTAACCTGCCTAGATTGTCTCAGGACGCCATGGACCATCTTAACAGTGAGATCTCGGTGGAAGAAATTGCCCAGACTATACTCATGCAAAAGATCGGTAAATCCCCTGGCCCAGATGGGTTCACAGCTCTTTACTACAATAAATTTTCCGATCTTCTCTCCACCCACCTCCAATCCCTGTTTAATAAGATTATCCATGGCGACTCTATTCCTCATGAGATGTTAGAGGCCAGAATTGTGGTGATTCCTAAGGAGGGCAAGGACGCCCTTAACTGCGCTAGCTACCGTCCTATATCTCTCCTGAACCTCAAAATTTTTGCTAAAATCCTAGCCAATCGCCTTAACCCATATCTTCCTTCCCTTGTCCACTATGACCAAGTGGGGTTTATTCTGGGCCGCCAGGCGAGGGTTAACACCAGACGAGCTATCGATTTGATACACATCTCAAACTCCAGGGGATCCCCCGCTATTATATCTCCCTGGATGCTGAAAAAGCTTTCGACCGGATCTCCTGGAGTTTTTTGAGAGCCGCCCTGGAGGCCTATGGCTTGTCGGGTGACTTCCTCACTCGTGTTCTGGCACTATACTTCACCCCCTCAGCCACGGTCTTAATCAATGGTGTCCCGTCTGCCCCGGTCCGCATATCGAATGGTACGCGTCAGTGGTGCCCTCTATCACCGTTTTATATTCGCCCTTGTTATTGAGCCGCTCGCCTCTAAAATTAGGGCTCATCCAGGTATACATGGTATACCAGTAGGCCGTACCGACCATAAAATCTCCCTCTTCGCAGATGACGTTCTACTTTCTTACTTGACCCAGCCCCTTATCTCGCTCCCAAATCTATTCTCAGTCCTCAATTCTTATAGACTTGTATCAGGCTACAAGATCAACTATTCCAAGTCCGTGGCTATGCTGCTCCATGTCCCCAACCGAGAAGCTGAATCCCTTCGCGCCAACTTCAATTTTAAATGAAACAACAAGAGAGGCTGCGCTGTGTGTCAGTAGTTAAGTACAAAAAGAGCAAACGTGTACTATAAAGGTATTAAATTTATTAAAAATGACATGTGGTTAATAAAACAAACTTAAAATAAAAGCACACCTGTATCTGTCTCAAAGGTATATGGAGTAGTGATAACTGATATATGGTATATGGCAATAAAGGTCCAATATAAAGTTCAGAAAAAAGAAACAATGCGGTGCAGTCCCAGAGAAATGGTTACCTCGTATATGTCACCCGGCAGATGGTGATGTGTGTGTATAGTACCTCTCCGTTTGGGCTGGTATAAATTTCGGCCGAGCGTCCCCATGCCAAAACAATCCTGCTTTGCCCAAATTGTTGCACAGCGGAGGGACGATATCTAGTAGACAGCCTGTCAGTAGTCACTCGTCGCGGTGAGGAGATGGTATAAGCTTGCGGCTGGATGGAAGCAAAGTCCGGTAATGCTCACCAGTTGCAGTGGTGAGATGGACGGCAGCCTGTACGGTGACGAGCCGGTAATAGGCTGAAATTGGAAACCAAAGAGGGTTTGCACGGCAGCCTACAAAGATCAAATATTTGGGGATCTACTTGACCTCCCGCTACGATTCTCTCTTCCGGAAAATTTTTCCACCCCTCCTTACCAAAACACTCGCTGACCTGGCGTCCTGGAACAGTCTTTTCATTTCGTGGCTGGGCAGGATCATAGCAGTTAAAATGAACATAGTCCCCAAATGGCTCTACCTTTTCCAGACCCTCCCGGTGGCAGCCTCCTTTCTTTGTACTACCCAACGAGCCCTTGTGTGCTTTATCTGGAACCACAGACACCCCCCCGCATAGCTGCCAATACCCTGAAACGGCCAACCTCCGATGGTGGTAGAGGTCTTCCGGATATCAGACTCTATTACCTAGCCTCCCATCTCTCCCAAATTGTCACCTCTTATGCTCCTCCGGGGTCCGTATCCTGGTTGGATATCGAAGCAGCTCACGTCAACCTTTCGGACCTGACCCCCTTATGGGGTCTGCCCTCTACCTCCTGGCCCCCAACCTCTAAACTCCTCCCCACTATTAAATTTAACCTTAAAATTTGGGACTGCTACTCTCTGAGGATGGGTCTTACCACTACCCCCTCACCCTTGAGCCCTACCTGGCAGAACCCTATGTTTCCTCCCGGATTCTCGATTACGAGATTCCGTACATGGATAACGTTGGGCTTCAAATTCCCGACTGATTTTGCAGATCGGGGTCAATGGCTGTCCTCCAACAGAAGACCCCCTCGCACTCACTTAATCCCTTTCAATTCCGGCACTTCTTAGGTTCTCTGCCCTCCTACGCTTTGCTCCGAGTCCTCACTCCCTTTGAAAGTTTATACATACACTCTCACCTCTCCAAAGGCTTAATCTCCCAACTTTACTCCCTTTTACTAGGTTCTTCCCTCCCCTCCTCCCGGCCCCACGAACTCGCATGGGAGCGTGATCTTGGGCCCCCTCCAGAGAGCGAGGACTGGGAGGACATGAGACTGGGGATTGCTAAATGCTCTATTGCTACTGCCTTCAAGGAGACGGCTTACAAAATTTACTACCGTTTGTTCCTACACCCCTGATAGACTTAAACGCTTTCCGGCTTCCTCCCCTAACTGCTGGAGGAACTGCGGATCTAGAGGCACTATGCTACACATATGGTGGACCTGCCCGTCCATCGCTTCCTTTTGGAATCTAGTCCACTCCCTCCTTAACTTCCTTCTGGATTCCCCCGTGCTGAAAGATTCCTGGATCTTTTTGCTGTGTTACCCTCCCCCGATGCTTAATAAATTCTCCCAAAAACTAACCACACATATTCTAACTGCGGCAAAATCACTGATGGCCCTTAATTGGAAGAACCCCTCTCCACCATCTCTCCCGTCTCTTAAAACCAAAATTTGGCATATTGCATCAATGGAGAGGATTACATATTATCTCCACGACCGGGGTCATGTTTTTGAGCAGGTTTGGGCCCCCTGGCTCGCTGCTGAACGCAGACCGCTGTCTCCCCCCCTTGTTCCTAGCTCCTTCCGCAGACCCATGGGCGTTGCCTACTGCTCCTCCTCCAACTCCTCTCTCCTTTTCTTCTCTCTTCTTCCCTCCTCTTCTTTTTCTCCTTCTTATCTTCTCTCATCTCTCCCCTGCCCTCCTTCTCTCTCGTTTTTCTGATCTCACTATCTCCAGGATATGTACTGTGATTGGATTATATCGTGGTTTCCCCTCTCCCCTACCTCCCTCTCCCTCCTCCTCCTCCCAAAGTTCATACTGGATTACTAATGTTGTATTTTTGATTATTTTTGTTGTCTATTCTAAAATTGTGGTTTCTGTTGGACGTTGGCTCTCTTGGCCGCTTGTCCCTTTTCTCAATGTATTTTTTGCCCACTCTGTTTAACCATGCAAAAATAAAGAATAAAAAAAAAAAAAAATAAGAATTTACTTACCGATAATTCTATTTCTCGGAGTCCGTAGTGGATGCTGGGGTTCCTGAAAGGACCATGGGGAATAGCGGCTCCGCAGGAGACAGGGCACAAAAAGTAAAGCTTTAGGATCAGGTGGTGTGCACTGGCTCCTCCCCCTATGACCCTCCTCCAAGCCTCAGTTAGGATACTGTGCCCGGACGAGCGTACACAATAAGGAAGGATTTTGAATCCCGGGTAAGACTCATACCAGCCACACCAATCACACTGTACAACCTGTGATCTGAACCCAGTTAACAGTATGATAACAGCGGAGCCTCTGAAAAGATGGCTCACAACAATAATAACCCGATTTTTGTAACTATGTACAAGTATTGCAGATAATCCGCACTAGGGATGGGCGCCCAGCATCCACTACGGACTCCGAGAAATAGAATTATCGGTAAGTAAATTCTTATTTTCTCTATCGTCCTAGTGGATGCTGGGGTTCCTGAAAGGACCATGGGGATAATACCAAAGCTACCAAACGGGCGGGAGAGTGCGGATGACTCTGCAGCACCGAATGAGAGAACTCCAGGTCCTCCTTAGCCAGGGTATCAAATTTGTAGGATTTTACCAACGTGTTTGCCCCTGACTAAATAGCCGCTCGGCAAAGTTGTAAAGCCGAGACCCCTCGGGTAGCCGCCCAAGATAAGCCCACCTTCCTTGTGGAATGGGCATTTACATATTTTGGCTGTGGCAGGCCTGCCACAGAATGTGCAAGCTGAATTGTATTACACATCCAACTAGCAATAGTCTGCTTAGAAGCAAGAGCACCCAGTTTGTTGGGTGCATACAGGATAACAGCAAGTCAGTTTTCCTGACTCCAGCCGTCCTGGAACCTATATTTACAGGGCCCTGACAACATCTAGCAACCTGGAGTCCTCCAAGTCCCTAGTAGGCGCAAGGCACCAAAATAAGCTGGTTCAGGTGAAACACTGACACCACCTTAGGGAGAGAACTGGGGACGAGTCCGCAGCTCTGCCCTGTCCAAATGGACAACCAGATATGGGCTTTTTTTGAGAAAAAAAACACCAATTTGACACTCGCCTGGTCCAGGCCAGGGCCAAGAGCATGGTCACTTTTCATGTGAGATGCTTCAAATCCACAGATTTGACTGGTTTTAAACCAATGTGATTTGAGGAATCCCAGAACTACGTTGAGATCCCACAGTGCCACTGGAGGCACAAAAGGGGGTTGTATATGCAATACTCCCTTGACAAACTTCTGGACTTCAGGAACTGAAGCCACTTCTTTCTGGAAGAAAATCGACAGGGCCGAAATTTGAACCTTAATGGACCCCAATTTGAGGCCCATAGACACTCCTGTTTGCAGGAAATGCAGGAATCGACCGAGTTGAAATTTCTTCGTGGGGCCTTTCTGGCCTCACACCACGCAACATATTTTTGCCACATGTGGTGATAATGTTGTGCGGTCACCTCCTTTCTGGCTTTGACCAGGGTAGGAATGACCTCTTCCGGAATGCCTTTTTCCCTTAGGATCCGGCGTTCCACCGCCATGCCGTCAAACGCAGCTGCGGTAAGTCTTGGAACAGACATGGTACTTGCTGAAACAAGTCCCTTCTTAGCGGCAGAGGCCATAAGTCCTCTGTGAGCATCTCTTGAAGTTCCGGGTACCAAGTCCTTCTTGGCCAATCCGGAGCCATGAGTATAGTTCTTACTCCTCTACGTCTTATAAGTCTCAGTACCTTAGGTATGAGAAGCAGAGGATGGAACACATACACCGACTGGTACATCCATGGTGTTACCAGAACGTCCACAGCTATTGCCTGAGGGTCTCTTAACCTGGCGCAATACCTGTCCCGTTTTTTGTTCAGACGGGACGCCATCATGTCCACCTTTGGTATTTCCCAACGGTTTACAATCATGTGGAAAACTTCCCGATGAAGTTTCCATTCTGCCGGGTGGAGGTCGTGCCTGCTGAGGAAGTCTGCTTCCCAGTTTCCATTCCCGGAATGAAACACTGCTGACAGTGCTATCACATGATTTTCCGCCCAGCGAAAAGTCCTTGCAGTTTTTGCCATTGCCCTCCTGCTTCTTGTGCCGCCCTGTCTATTTACGTGGGCGACTGCCGTGATGTTTTTCCCACTGGATCAATACCGGCTGACCTTGAAGCAGAGGTCTTGCTAAGCTTAGAGTATTATAAATTTACCCTTAGCTCCAGTATATTTATGTGGAGAAAAGTCTCCAGACTTGATCACACTCCCTGGAAATTTTTTCCTTGTGTGACTGCTCCCCAGCCTCTCGGGCTGGCCTCCGTGGTCACCAGCATCCAATCCTGAATGCCGAATCTGCGGCCCTCTAGAAGATGAGCACTCTGTAACCACCACAGGAGAGACACCCTTGTCCTTGGATATAGGGTTATCCGCTGATGCATCTGAAGATGCGATCCGGACCATTTGTCCAGCAGATCCCACTGAAAAATTCTTGCGTGAAATCTGCCGAATGGAATTGCTTCGTAGGAAGTCACCATCTTTACCAGGACCCTTGTGCAATGATGCACTGATTTTAGGAGGTTCCTGACTAGCTCGGATAACTCCCTGGCTTTCTCTTCCGGGAGAAACACCTTTTTCTGGACTGTGTCCAGAATCATCCCTAGGCACAGCAGACTTGTCGTCGGGATCAGCTGCGATTTTGGAATATTTAGAATCCACCCGTGCTGTTGTAGCAGTATCCGAGATAGTGCTACTCCGACCTCCAACTGTTCCCTGGACTTTGCCCTTATCAGGAGATCGTCCAAGTAAGGGATAATTAAGACGCCTTTTCATCGAAGAAGAATCATCATTTCGGCCATTACCTTGGTAAAGACCCGGGGTGCCGTGGACAATCCAAACGGCAGCGTCTGAAACTGATAGTGACAGTTCTGTACCACGAACCTGAGGTACCCTTAGTGAGAAGGGCAAATTTTGGACATGGAGGTAAGCATCCCTGATGTCTCGGGACACTATATAGTCCCCTTCTTCCTGGTTCGTTATCACTGCTCTGAGTGACTCCATCTTGATTTGAACCTTTGTAAGTGTTCAAATTTTTTTAGATTTAGAATAGGTCTCACCTAGCCTTCTGGCTTCAGTACCACAATATAATGTGGAATAATACCCCTTTTCTTGTTGTAGGAGGGGTAATTTGATTATCACCTGCTGGGAATACAGCTTGTGAATTGTTTCCCATACTGCCTCCTTGTCGGAGGGAGACCTTGGTAAACCAGACTTCAGGAGCCTGCGAAGGGGAAACGTCTCGACATTCCAATCTGTACCCCTGGGATACTACATGTAGGATCCAGGGGTCCTGTACGGTCCCAGCGTCATGCTGAGAGCTTGGCAGAAGCGGTGGAACGCTTCTGTTCCTGGGAATGGGCTGCCTGCTGCAGTCTTCTTCCCTTTCCTCTATCCCTGGGCAGATATGACTCTTATAGGGACGAAAGGACTGAGGCTGAAAAGACGGTGTCTTTTTCTGCAGAGATGTGACTTAGGGTAAAAACGGTGGATTTTCCAGCAGTTGCCGTGGCCACCAGGTCCGATGGACCGACCCCAAATAACTCCTCTTCCTTTATACGGCAATACACCTTTGTGCCGTTTGGAATCTGCATCACCTGACCACTGTCGTGTCCATAAACATCTTCTGGCAGATATGGACATCGCACTTACTCTTGATGCCAGAGTGCAAATATCCCTCTGTGCATCTCGCATATATAGAAAATGCATCCTTTAAATGCTCTATAGTCAATAAAATACTGTCCCTGTCAAGGGTATCAATATTTTTAGTCAGGGAATCCGACCAAGCCACCCCAGCTCTGCACATCCAGGCTGAGGCGATCGCTGGTCGCAGTATAACACCAGTATGTGTGTATATACTTTTTATGATATTTTCCAGCCTCCTGTCAGCTGGCTCCTTGAGGACGGCCCTATCTATAGACGGTACCGCCACTTGTTTTGATAAGCGTGTGAGCGCCTTATCCACCCTAAGGGGTGTTTCCCAACGCGCCCTAACTTCTGGCGGGAAAGGGTATACCGCCCATAATTTTCTATCGGGGGGAACCCACGCATCATCACACACTTCATTTAATTTATCTGATTCAGGAAAAACTACGGTAGTTTTTTCACATCCCACATAATACCCTCTTTTGTGGTACTTGTAGTATCAGAAATATGTAACACCTCCTTCATTGCCCTTAACGTGTGGCCCTAATAAGGAATACGTTTGTTTATTCACCGTCGACACTGGATTCAGTGTCCGTGTCTGTGTCGACCGACTAAAGTAAACGGGCGTTTTAAAACCCCTGACGGTGTTTCTGAGACGTCTGGACCGGTACTAATTGTTTGTCGGCCGTCTCATGTCGTCAACCGACCTTGCAGCGTGTTGACATTATCACGTAATTCCCTAAATAAGCCATCCATTCCGGTGTCGACTCCCTAGAGAGTGACATCACCATTACAGGCAATTGCTCCGCCTCCTCACCAACATCGTCCTCATACATGTCGACACACACGTACCGACACACAGCACACACACAGGGAATGCTCTGATAGAGGACAGGACCCACTAGCCCTTTGGAGAGACAGAGGGAGAGTTTGCCAGCACACACCAAAAACGCTATAATTATATAGGGACAACCTTATATAAGTGTTTTCCCTTATAGCATCTTTTATATATTTCTAACGCCAAATTAGTGCCCCCCCTCTCTGTTTTAACCCTGTTTCTGTAGTGCAGTGCAGGGGAGAGCCTGGGAGCCTTCCCTCCAGTCTTTCTGTGAGGGAAAATGGCGCTGTGTGCAGAGGAGATAGGCCCCGCCCCTTTTTCGGCGGGCTCGTCTCCCGCTCTTTAATGGATTCTGGCAGGGGTTAAATATCTCCATATAGCCCCCGGAGGCTATATGTGAGGTATTTTTAGCCAAAAAAGGTTTTCATTTGCCTCCCAGGGCGCCCCCCTCCCAGCGCCCTGCACCCTCAGTGACTGCCGTGTGAAGTGTGCTGAGAGGAAATGGCGCACAGCTGCAGTGCTGTGCGCTACCTTAAGAAGACTGAGGAGTCTTCTGCCGCCGATTCTGGACCTCTTCTCGTTTCAGCATCTGCAAGGGGGCCGGCGGCGAGGCTCCGGTGACCATCCAGGCTGTACCTGTGATCGTCCCTCTGGAGCTAATGTCCAGTAGCCAAAGAAGCCAATCCATCCTGCACGCAGGTGAGTTCACTTCTTCTCCCCTAAGTCCCTCGTTGCAGTGATCCTGTTGCCAGCAGGACTCACTGTAAAATAAAAAACCTAAGCTAAACTTTTCTAAGCAGCTCTTTAGGAGAGCCACCTAGATTGCACCCTTCTCGGCCGGGCACAAAAATCTAACTGAGGCTTGGAGGAGGGTCATAGGGGGAGGAGCCAGTGCACACCACCTGATCCTAAAGCTTTACTTTTTGTGCCCTGTCTCCTGCGGAGCCGCTATTCCCCATGGTCCTTTCAGGAACCCCAGCATCCACTAGGACGATAGAGAAAATGGAAACAGCCTCCTTTTATGGCTTTGTTGCCAGTCTGGGTACTGTGTCCGCTGTTAACGTCCGTGTGTACACAGCGGGAGACGCAGTCCGCCCCGTCTAGAAGCCGTATGTCTCCATACCCTCATGCCGCCATAATGGCTGGCGACCTGCTAACCGGGACGCCGGCTTGTACTCAGCACTCTTCATTCTTCTGGCTGTTAGGGGTGGCGACGTTCTGTGGGAATGTACGCTCGCTGTGGTGGGGCTTGCGAATAGTTCGCTGAGTAGCTAGTGTCCTGTCAGAGGGGAACGGGATCACCCCCCCCCCCCCCCTCCCCTATGTCCCATGAAGCAGGCAGGCTGGTGCCATCCAGTCCTGCCTGAAATTAACAAACAGAGAAAATAAATGCAGAAAACTCTTCAGGAGCTTCCAGAGACGTGAAGGGCTCCTCCGGGCACATTTTCTAAACTGAGTCTGGTGTGAGGGGCATACAGGGAGGAGCCAGTACACACTATCAAATTCATAAAGTGCCCATGGCTCCTAGTGGTCCCGTCTATACCTTATGGTACTAGATGGATTCCCAGTATCCCCTAGGACAGGGGTGGCCAACCAGTCAAAGAGTCAAAAAATCTTGTTAGGTACGTCAAAGAGCCGACATCAAGCCGAAGGCGCGTGTGCAAAAATGGGGTGTGGCCTTGTGCCTGCTAGGCCACACCCCTGGTATAAAATACAATGAAAATCCCAGATCCACATAAAATACATTTTAAAGCCAGATCCAACATAAAATACATTGAAAAAGACACATTTCTACATAAAATAATAAAAAAAATCCAGATCCACATAACATTTTGAAACAGCCATAGTCACATAATACACTTCAGCTCCTCCATGTGTCACTCCAGCCAGCCCATGTGTGAATGTGTCACTCCTGCTAGTACTCTCCTGTGTCACTCCAGCCAGCTCCCCCATGTGTCACTCCTGCCAGCACCCTCCTTTATCACTCGTCACCCCCCCAAAGGGCCGTAACTACGTGTGTGCCAAGTGGGCCTGGCACACAGCGCAGTTGCCCTGAGGGCGCACGCCAGCAGCATTTAATGAGTCAAAATTACTCATTACATGCCGCCTGTGCTGTGCGCCGCGTAGGAGAGCATAAGCCGTGCCGGGCAGTGGAGAAGGAGGGAGGGGGACTGGAGCCGCAGCAGCGCTATTTCATTGGTAGTAAGCGCGGCTGCAGCAGTCCCCTCTCCTTCCGTATTGGCTGCCCGGCGCTGCTGTTGATGCTGGGATGCGGTTCCTCCATCCCAGCATCCACAGCAGCCAATACGGAAGAAGAGGGGACAGCTGCAGCAGCGCTTACTACCAATGAAATAACGCTGCTGCGGCTCCAGTCCCCCTCCCTCCTCCTCCTTGTCCGATGCCTGCACGAGGAGCCTGTCAGTGGGGAGATGGTAAGTATATATCTCTCTCTCTTTCTCTCAGGGGGACACCGTCTGCCATAATGTGTAAAAAGGGGGACTGGCTGCCGCAATGTGTGAAAAGGGGGCCTGGCTGCCGCAATGTGTCAAAAGGGGGACACCGTCTGCCGTAATATGTAAAAAGGGGGCCTGGCTGCCGCAATGTGTAAAAAGGGGACTGGCTGCCGTAATGTGTAAAAAGGGGGACTGGCTGCCGCAATGTGTAAAAAGGGGGACACCGTCTGCTGGAATATGTAAAAAGGGGGCGTGGCTGCTGCAATGTGTAAAAAGGGGGCCTGGCTGCCGCAATGTGTAAAAAGGGGGCCTGGCTGCCGCAATGTGTATAAAGTGGGACACCATCTGCCGTAATGTGTAAAAAGGGGGACGCTGTCTGCCGTAATGTGTAAAAAGTGGGACTGTCTGCTGTAATGTGTAAAAAGGGGGACGCTGTCTGCTGTAATGTATAAAAAGGGCTCTACCTGGTGTAGTGGCGCTACTGTGCAGCGTAATTTGAATAATAGAGACTACTGTGCACCGTAGTATGAATTGCTATTATTTTGTGGCCACGCCCCTTCCCAATAAAGCCACGCCCCTATATATTTTTGCCGCAATCTTACTGGGGGGGGAGGCGCCAATGTCGTTTCTTGCACACAGCGCTAAAATGCCTAGTTACGGCACTGCTCCCCCATTATGTCTCTCCTGCCAGGAACCTTCTGTGTCACTCCAGCCAGCTCCCCCTTGTGTCACTCCAGCCCACCCTCATATGTCAATACAGCCCAGTATCGGGCTCCCTCAGTTTTCAGTCGCCGTAGTGCTGCTGTGTGTCTGGCTGGAGTGAAAAAGCTGTGCACAACAGCGAAGCGCGTCAGGCTTGCTTCTCTCCGGTCTAAGGGATTCTGTGGACTCTGATTCCATTTACCATCCATTGGCTAACTTCAGGTCACTTTTGGCCCAAGCTACAAAGGTTAAAGGGGACTCCGTTGAACGTGCTGCACACCATTTCCAACTTGGTGCCATCTTGCTACAAAAGGCCTAACACGAGGAGGATCTTTCCCTTTACAAATACCTTGGGGACTGGTAAATATATGCATAATACTATCTAGGACCACTGCCATCGGTCCGTGACCATACATCTTTATATGGACTGTAGCCCACAGAACTGTATACGTTTATAAAAAATCCCTGATATTTGATCTTGGAGAGAGGATATTATATGAACGCTGCATGTCTTATTATGTTATTGTTATTATTGTTTTTAGAATGTTTATGTGAATTCCAGCCTTGTGAAGCTGGGGGTACGAATGAATATATACCGTATATACTCGAGTATAAGCCGACTTTTTCAGCACATTTTTCTATGCTGAAAAAGCCCCCCTCGGCTTATACTCGAGTCAACGGCTGCAGCAGACGCCGTGGGCTGTGTGGGCGTCCGCTGCAGCCGGCTCCAGGGACAGACACTAGAGGTCATTATTGACCTCTAGTGTCTGTGCGCCGTTGCTATGGGAGAGACGTCATGACGTCTCTCCCATAGAGATGATCGGGTGCTGGGAAGCGGGCGCCCAGACGGAGCGGCAGCCAGACTGAGCGGAGCAGCGCAGCAGCAGAAGAAGCGGTCGGGAAGCAGGAGCGGGGCAGTGGTAAGTATTGTTTTTGTGTGTTTGTAAGCGGCGACGGGGGCACAGCAACAGTGGTCAAAGAAAGGGGGGGCACAACTACTGGGGACAAAGAAAGGGGGCACAACTACTGGGGGCAAAGAAAGGGGGCACAACTACTGGGGGCAAAGAAAGAGGGGTCATAACTACTGGGGGCAATGAAAGAGGGGGCACAACTACTGGGGGCAAAGAAAGAGAGGGCATAACTACTGGGGGCAATGAAAGAGGGCACAACTACTGGGGGCAAAGAAGGGGCATAACTGCTGGGGGCAAAGCAACGGGGCATGTTTTTATCTGGCACTGGGGGTATATATGGCAATGGGGCACAACCCTAGCAACAATCATTACCCCCTGGCAACAAGCATAACACCTACCGCATGAAACCCCTGGCAACGAGCATGACACCCTGAGCATGAAAACCCCTGGCACCGTGCATTTCCCACCCTAGGCTTATACTCGAGTCAGTAATTTTTCCCAGTTTTTTGTGGTAAAATTAGGTGCCTCGGCTTATATTCGGGTCGACTCATACTCGAGTATATACGGTACATACATATGTATAATTTTTAATTAGAATTATTTCTGTGAATAAATTAGGTTTTTAGATGACCCTGTTTCTCTCAATATAATACACACCATTCAGTTAGCGCTGTTTACTAGTTGTTTTTCTGTGTTTATATATTATTGTGGGGAGTGACTACCCCATAAAAACAGCTGCTAGGAAAACCTTCTCTGAGTAGCGCCTGTTTAGATATATGTTTATATATCTTTTTTTCGTCTGGCTGGAGTGCACCGGTTTACAGGATCTATTGTGGTCAGGTGACTGAGTGTTGGGAGCCACATTTGAATAAAGAAAGCCGTATGCGGCTCAAGAGCCACACGTTGGCCACGGCTGCCCTAGGACGTAGGAGAAATACAGATTTAACAAGAGTTAAATCTGTTCAAGGTATCTATAATAAGATTTTACTCACCGGTAAATCTACTTCTCGTAGTCCGTTGTGGATGCTGGGAACTCCGAAAGGACCATGGGGAATAGCGGCTCCGCAGGAGACTGGGCACAACTAAAGAAAGCTTTAGGTCACCTGGTGTGCACTGGCTCCTCCCACTATGACCCTCCTCCAAGCCTCAGTTAGGATACTGTGCCCGGAAGAGCTGACACAATAAGGAAGGATTTTGAATCCCGGGTAAGACTCATACCAGCCACACCAATCACACCGTATAACTCGTGATACTATACCCAGTTAACAGTATGAAAACACTGAGCCTCTCAACAGATGGCTCAACAATAACCCTTTTGTTAACAATAACTATGTACAAGTATTGCAGACAATCCGCACTTGGGATGGGCGCCCAGCATCCACTACGGACTACGAGAAATAGATTTACCGGTGAGTAAAATCTTATTTTCTCTAACGTCCTAGTGGATGCTGGGTACTCCGAAAGGACCATGGGGATTATACCAAAGCTCCCAAACGGGCGGGAGAGTGCGGATGACTCTGCAGCACCGAATGAGAGAACTCAAGGTCCTCCTCAGCCAGGGTATCAATTTCGTAGAATTTTGCAAACGTGTTTGCCCCTGACCAAGTAGCAGCTCGGCAAAGTTGTAAAGCCGAGACCCCTCGGGCAGCCGCCCAAGATGAGCCCACCTTCCTTGTGGAATGGGTTTTTACTGATTTAGGATGCGGCAGTCCAGCCGCAGAATTCGCCAGCTGAATTGTGCTACAAATCCAGCGAGCAATAGTCTGCTTAGAAGCAGGAGCACCCAGTTTGTTGGGTGCATACAGGATAAATAGCGAGTCAGTTTTCCTGACTCTAGCCGTCCTGGAAACATAAAATTTCAAGGCCCTGACTACGTCCAGTAACTTGGAATCCTCCAAGTCCCTAGTAGCCGCAGGCACCACAATAGGTTGGTTCAAGTGAAAAGCTGATACCACCTTAGGGAGAAACTGGGGACGAGTCCTCAATTCCGCCCTATCCATATGGAAAATCAGATAAGGGCTTTTACATGACAAAGCCGCCAATTCGGACACACGCCTGGCCGAAGCCAAGGCCAATAACATGACCACTTTTCACGTGAGATATTTTAGATCCACGGTTTTAAGTGGTTCAAACCAATGTGATTTTAAGAAACTCAACACCACGTTGAGATCCCAAGGTGCCACTGGAGGCACAAAAGGGGGCTGAATATGCAGCACTCCCTTTACAAAAGTCTGAACTTCAGGCAGTGAAGCCAGTTCTTTCTGAAAGAAAATCGACAGAGCCGAAATCTGGACCTTAATGGAACCTAATTTTAGGCCCATAGTCACTCCTGACTGTAGGAAGTGCAGAAATCGACCCAGCTGAAATTCCTCCGTTGGGGCCTTCCTGGCCTCACACCACGCAACATATTTTCGCCAATTACCGTGATAATGGTTTGCGGTTACTTCTTTCCTAGCTTTTATCAGCGTAGGAATGACTTCCTCCGGAATGCCCTTTTCCTTTAGGATCCGGTGTTCAACCGCCATGCCGTCAAACGCAGTTGCGGTAAGTCTTGGAACAGACAGGGCCCCTGCTGTAGCAGATGCTGTCTGAGCGGTAGAGGCCATGGGTCCTCTGATATCATTTCTTGAAGTTCTGGGTACCAAGCTCTTCTTGGCCAATACGGAACAATGAGTATCGTTCTTACTCCTCGCCTTCTTATTATTCTCAGTACCTTTGGTATGAGAGGCAGAGGGGGGAACACAGAAACCGACTGATACACCCACGATGTCACTAGAGCGTCCACAGCTATTGCCTGAGGGTCTCTTGACCTGGCGCAAGATTTCTCTAGTTTTTTGTTTAATCGGGACGCCATCATGTCCACCTGTGGCCTTTCCCAACGGTTTACCATCAGTTGGAAGACTTCTGGAAGAAGTCCCCACTCTCCCGGGTGTAGATCGTGTCTGCTGAGGAAGTCTGCTTCCCAGTTATCCAATCCCGGAATGAACACTGCTGACAGTGCTAACACGTGATTTTCCGCCCATCGGAGAATCCTTGTGGCTTCTGCCATCGCCATCCTGCTTCTTGTGCCGCCCTGTCGGTTTACATGGGCGACTGCCGTGATGTTGTCTGATTGGATCAGTACCGGCTGGTTTTGAAGCAGAGGCCTTGCCTGACTCAGGGCATTATAAATGGCCCTCAGTTCCAGAATATTTATGTGTAGGGAAGTCTCCTGACTTGACCCAAGTCCCTGGAAGTTTCTTCCCTGTGTGACTGCCCCCCAGCCTCAAAGGCTGGCATCCGTGGTCACCAGGACCCAGTCCTGTATGTCGAACCTCCGGCCCTCTTGAAGATGGGCACTCTGCAGCCACCATAGTAGAGATACCCTGGTCCATGGAGACAGGGTTATCAACCGATGCATCTGAAGATGCGATCCGGACCACTTGTCCAACAGGTCCCACTGAAAAGTTCCTGCATGGAACCTGCCGAATGGGATTGCTTCGTAGGAAGCTACCATTTTTCCCAGGACTCGAGTGCAATGATGCACCGATACCTGTTTCGGCTTCAGGAGGTCTCTGACTAGAGATGACAGCTCCTTGGCTTTCTCCTCCGGGAGAAACACTTTTTTCTGGTCTGTGTCCAGAACCATCCCCAGGAACAGTAGACGTGTCGTAGGAACCAGCTGTGACTTTGGAATGTTTAGAATCCAACCTTGCTGTTGTAGCACTTTCCGAGATAGTGCTACCCCGACTAACAACTGCTCCTTGGACCTCGCCTTTATAAGGAGATCGTCCAAGTACGGGATAATTAAAACTCCCTTTTTTCGAAGGAGTATCATCATTTCGGCCATTACCTTGGTAAACACCCTCGGTGCCGTGTACAGTCCAAACGGCAGTGTCTGGACTTGGTAATGGCAATCCTGTACCACAAATCTGAGGTACTCCTGGTGAGGATGGTAAATGGGGACATGCAGGTAAGCATCCTTGATGTCCAGGGATACCATGTAATCCCCCTCGTCCAGGCTTGCAATAACCGCCCTGAGCGATTCCATCTTGAACTTGAATTTTTTTATGTATGCGTTCAAGGATTTTAATATAAAATGGGTCTCACCGAACCGTGTTTCGGTACCCCAAACAGTGTGGAATAGTAACCCCGTCCTTGTTGAAGTAGGGGCACCTTGACTATCACCTGCTGGGAATACAGCTTGTGAATTGCCTCTAGCACAGCCTCCCTGCCTGAGGGAGTTGTCGGCAAGGCAGATTTGAGGAAACGGCGGGGGGGGGAGACATCTCGAATTCCAGCTTGTACCCCTGAGATACTACTTGAAGGAAACAGGGATCCACCTGTGAGCGAGCCCACTGATCGCTGAAATTTTTGAGGCGGCCCCCCACCGTACCTGGCTACGCCTGTGGAGCCCCCGCGTCATGCGGTGGACTCAGAGGAAGCGGGAGAGGAATTTTGATTCTGGGAACTGGCTGACTGGTGCAGCTTTTTCCCTCTTCCTTTGTCTCTGTGTAGAAAGGAAGCGCCTTTGACTCGCTTGCTTTTCTGAAGCCGAAAGGACTGTACCTGATAATACAGTGCTTTCTTAGTCTGTGAGGAAACCCGAGGTAAAAATTTTTCTTCCCAGCTGTTGCTGTGGATACGAGGTCCCAGAGACCATCCCCAAATAATTCCTCACCCTTATAAGGCAGAATCTCTATGCGCTCAGCATCACCTGTCCAGTGACAGGTCTCTAATACCCTCCTGACAGAATGGACATTACATTAATTTTGGATGCCAGCCGGCAAAATATTCCTCTGTGCATCTCTCATATATAAGACGACGTCTTTAATATGTTAGCCAACTAGTATCCCTGTTTGACAGGGTCACCGACCACGCTGCAGCAGCACGATCTGCGGGTCTCAGTCTAGTACCTGAGTGTGTAAATACAGACTTCAGGATAGCCTCCTGCTTTTTATCAACAGGTACCTTCAAAGTGGCCGTATCCTAAGACGGCAGTGCCACCTTTTTTGACAACCGTGTGAGCGCCTTATCCACCCTAGGGGATATCTCCCAGCGTAACTTATCCTCTGGCGGGAAAGGGTACGCCATCAGTAACTTTTTAGAAATTACCAGTTTCTTCGGGGGAACCCACGCTTTTTCACACACTTCATTCACTCATCTGATGGGGGAACAAAACACTGCCTGCTTTTTCTCCCCAACATAAAACCCATTTTTAGAGGTACTTGGGTTAATGTCAGAAATGTGTAACACATTTTTTATTGCCGGGATCAAGTCACGGATGTTCCTAGTGGATTGTGTATATGTCTCAACCTTGTCGACACTGGAGTCAGACTCCGTGTCGACATCTGTGTCTGCCATCTGAGGGAGCGGGCGTTTTTGAGCCCCTGATGGCCTTTGAGACGCCTGGGCAGGCGCGGGCTGAGAAGCCGTCTGTCCCACAGCTGTTACGGCATCCAGCCTTTTATGTAAGGAGTTGACACTGTCGGTTAATACCTTCCACCTATCCATCCACTCTGGTGTCGGCCCCACAGGGGCGACATCACATTTATCGGCATCTGCTCCGTCACCACATAAGCCTCCTCATCAAACATGTCGACACAGCTGTACCGACACACCGCACACACACAGGGAATGCTCTGACTGAGGACAGGACCCCACAAAGCCCTTTGGGGAGACAGAGAGAGAGTATGCCAGCACACACCAGAGCGCTATATAATGTGGGGATTAACACTATAACTGAGTGAATTTTCCCCAATAGCTGCTTGTATATACAATATTGCGCCTAAATTTAGTGCCCCCCCCTCTCTTTTTAACCCTTTGAGCCTGAAAACTACAGGGGAGAGCCTGGGGAGCTGTCTTCCAGCTGCACTGTGAAGAGAAAATGGCGCCAGTGTGCTGAGGGAGATAGCTCCGCCCCTTTTTCGCTGACTTTTCTCACGCTTTTTTATGGATTCTGGCAGGGGTATTTATCACATATATAGCCTCTGGGACTATATATTGTGATTATTTTGCCAGCCAAGGTCTTATTATTGCTGCTCAGGGCGCCCCCCCCAGCGCCCTGCACCCTTAGTGACCGGAGTGTGAAGTGTGTATGAGGAGCAATGGCGCACAGCTGCAGTGCTGTGCGCTACCTTGGTGAAGACTGATGTCTTCTGCCGCCGATTTTCCGGACCTCTTCTTGCTTCTGGCTCTGTAAGGGGGACGGCGGCGCGGCTCCGGGACCGAACACCAAGGACGGGCCTGCGGTCGATCCCTCTGGAGCTAATGGTGTCCAGTAGCCTAAGAAGCCCAATCTAGCTGCAAGCAGGTAGGTTCGCTTCTTCTCCCCTTAGTCCTTCGGTGCAGTGAGCCTGTTGCCAGCAGGTCTCACTGTAAAATAAAAAACCTAACATATACTTTCTTTCTAGAAGCTCAGGAGAGCCCCTAGTGTGCATCCAGCTCGGCCGGGCACAAAGATCTAACTGAGGCTTGGAGGAGGGTCATAGTGGGAGGAGCCAGTGCACACCAGGTGACCTAAAGCTTTCTTTAGTTGTGCCCAGTCTCCTGCGGAGCCGCTATTCCCCATGGTCCTTTCGGAGTTCCCAGCATCCACTAGGACGTTAGAGAAATTATATATTTACAATATAGCATCTTGACACTAAATAGAAGACAGAAATAATTGTCCATCAGGCCACATACAAGAGTGTCCCAGACATCCTGTTAATGATCGTACAGTTAGTCTGTCTTTTGAGAAGATAAGAGTATAAAAGAGTGCTGTTTACATATTTGGGATCGGTCTATGCTGAAAGCTGAATGCATGCTGCCTGTTTTTATGGCTTTGAATCAAGAACAATACATTTGAATCATCTAGCTCTTGCTGATTGCCAAGACCGTTGGTGTTTACTCCCAGGATGTTCCCAACCCAGTCAATTGATGGCCACAACTTTCTGAGTCTGATTTTTTTTTTTTTTAAACGTTTTTATTGGAGGTAACCAAAATACAATTGTAACATTTCAAAACACATACAATCAGCAAGAAAAAAGCATTCACTATTTGTGAGTCAATGCATCATTCCAGATAAAACATCTGGTATGAATTGAAGCATATTTGAAAGATTTAACAGTTACACTAGTCATTTTAGAACACACCTATTTCCCTTTGAAAAAGGAAACTAGCAACCTGAGCGCCATCAAATTTTCTGTATTATTGCTGAAGGTCATACAACCACAATTAAGTCATATGCTGCAGAATTCTATTTTGTTTAAGCAATTTAAACCAAACATTTACACAATTTCAAAACTTGTGATATTTGGGACCCAAAGAAGTAAACTGCCCCAGAAGTATTGAGAGAAAAAAAAAACGCCAAATATTCATCTCCGTGTCCAGCAACGTTGCATTATTTTTCACTTGAAGCAGAGTTTCTTGTAGACACTAAAATGAAGACCCATTGTAGGTAAAGTTAGAAATGCAATATAAAGAGCAAAAATCCTAAAGTGAGCTAAAACAAGGCAATTGAACTCTTTAGCGATCATAGACATTTTACACCTTAACTACATTGTATCACGTTTTACGGTTATGAATAATGTTTCCTTTTTACTAGAGAAAAAAAAAAGCTAAATATACTTGATAAAACTTATACATGGCATAGAAATTAGTCAGAAAGTAAAATCAGTCACAATTACTTTGACGGTATTCTGTATTACCTACTGTACGTGTTACCACTGTCCACTCAAACACAATTTTGAAAAAATAAACCTAAAAAATAAAAGCAATGTATTTTTTTTCTTTTCACTTCTGAGGGCACAGAAGTGAAAAACATGTGGACTTCCGGCCAAGGGTCCACTCTCGTACACTTCTGTAATTACATATTAGTGCAGGACAACATAAGACGGATAGAGCAGTACTGGCCAAGTACTGTGCACATCTGATCAGAGAAAATGTAATTTCTACTACAATGTCAAATCCATCTTTGCACACTTCTTACTTTTGAACTGTCGAGAACAAAAGTAAATAGCTATGCATTAATGATTACAAACCAAATTAAGCAACAAGATTCATGCATATTGTTGCAAAACTTCTCACATGATGACATCACAGGTTTTTCATTATACAAATGCAAAAGCATATAGCACAAATTTATTAAAACGTGTTAATAAAAAACAAACAAACAAGTACTAACAGTCACTGGGTGAAATTCATTGTTTATTGTGCCCGATCTCCCGTCTAAAGCGACAGGAGATCGAGGGGGTGATATTCAATTGTGCTTCCCAATTGCACCCAGAGAGGTTCGGTTTAACCGCTTAAAGTAGTTAAACCCGACCAAAGAAATGAGTGCAATGTTTAAAGTCCGATTTCGAGAGCTCATTTTTCGCATATTTCAGCTCGCCCTCCGATCGTGCCCTACAGGAGCAACAATGAAATAGCTCCATTGGACGCCATCTACTGGCTGCCAGCAAGCAAACTGAATTCCGAACGCTGGCTGCTATTGACAACAGGGTTGTGGGCTGACAGTAGACCAGAGCAGTGGTCGACCGCTATCTTTAATTGGTGCTTTTCTAAAAAGGAATTAGGCCCATGCCTGCCATATATACATATGTTAAATATATATTCCTGTCTAGTCATCTGGGGAATAATTCAGTAAATGAATGGCTAAGGGAATTATCTTGTTTAAGAGGATGCTATATGTAGAAGATACAACATAAAAGAATTTAGAGAAATTTGTTATCATAATTACTATGTCTTCTTCTAAAACACATTTTTGGTTTAAAGACTGAAGTAAGTAGTTCAAACTTTTCAACCCCAAATAAAATACAACAAAACAAAAAACCTAGGAGACGTGCAGAAAAATAAGAATTTACTCACCGGTAATTCTATTTCTCGTAGTCCGTAGTGGATGCTGGGTACTCCGTAAGGACCATGGGGAATAGCGGGCTCCGCAGGAGACTGGGCACTCTAAAAGAAAGATTAGGTACTATCTGGTGTGCACTGGCTCCTCCCTCTATGCCCCTCCTCCAGACCTCAGTTAGGGAAACTGTGCCCGGAAGAGCTGACATTACTAGGAAAGGATTTGGAATCCAGGGTAAGACTCATACCAGCCACACCAATCACACCGTACAACTTGTGATAACTATACCCAGTTAACAGTATGAAAACAATAATGAGCCTCATTAACAGATGGCTCATAACAAAACCCTTTATTTACGCAATAACTATATACATGTATTGCAGAGAGTCCGCACTTGGGACGGGCTCCCAGCATCCACTACGGACTACGAGAAATAGAATTACCGGTGAGTAAATTCCTATTTTCTCTGACGTCCTAGTGGAAGCTGGGTACTCCGTAAGGACCATGGGGATTATACCAAAGCTCCCAAACGGGCGGGAGAGTGCGGATGACTCTGCATCACCGAATGAGCAAACTCAAGGTCCTCCTCAGCCAGGGTATCAAACTTGTAGAATTTTGCAAATGTGTTTGAACCCGACCAAGTAGCAGCTCGGCAAAGTTGTAAAGCCGAGACCACTCGGGCAGCCGCTCAAGAAGAGCCCACCTTCCTCGTGAAATGGGCTTTTACAGATTTAGGATGCGGCAGTCCAGCCGCAGAATGTGCAAGTTGAATCGTGCTACAGATCCAACGAGCAATAGTCTGCTTTGAAGCAGGAGCACCCAGCTTGTTGGGTGCATACAGGATAAATAGCGAGTCAGTTTTCCCGACTCCAGCCGTCCTGGAAACATAGATTTTCAGGGCCCTGACTATGTCCAGCAACTTGGAATCCTCCAAGTCCCGAGTAGCCGCAGGCACCACAATAGGTTGGTTCAAATGAAACGCTGATACCACCTTAGGAAGAAATTGGGGACGAGTCCTCAATTCCGCCCTATCCATATGGAAAATCAGATAAGGGCTTTTACATGACAAAGCCGCCAATTCTGACACACGCCTGGCCGAAGCCAAGGCCAACAGCATGACCACTTTCCACGTGAGATATTTTAGCTCCACGGTTTTAAGTGGCTCAAACCAATGCGACTTTAGGAAATCCAACACCACGTTGAGATCCCAAGGTGCCACTGGAGGCACAAAAGGGGGCTGAATATGCGGCACTCCTTTAACAAATGTCTGAACTTCAGGCAGTGAAGCCAGTTCTTTATGGAAGAAAATCGACAGAGCCGAAATCTGGACTTTAATGGAACCCAATTTGAGGCCCATAGATCCGGACCACTTGTCCAACAGATCCCACTGGAAGATCCTTGCATGGAACCTGCCGAAGGAAATTGCTTCGTTAGAAGCTACCATCTTTCCCAGGACTCGCGTGCAGTGATGCACAGACACCTGCTTTGGTTTCAGGAGGTCCCTGACCAGAGATGATAATTCCTGGGCCTTCTCCTCCGGGAGAAAGATCTTCTTCTGTTCTGTGTCCAGAATCATACCCAAGAACAGCAGACGCGTCGCAGGAATCAGCTGCGACTTTGGGATATTCAGAATCCAGCCGTGCTGATGCAGCACTTCCTGAGATAGTGCTACGCTAACTAGCAACTGCTCTTTGGATCTCGCCTTTATAAGGAGATCGTCCAAGTACGGAATAATCATGACTCCCTTCTTTCGGAGGAGCATCATAATTTCGGCCATTACCTTGGTAAATACCTGCGGTGCCGTGGATAGATCAAACGGCAACGTCTGGAATTGGTAATGACAGTCCTGTACCACAAACCTGAGGTACTCCTGGTGGGGTGGATAAATGGGGACATGCAGGTAAGCATCCTTGATGTCCAATGACACCATAAAATCCCCCTCTTCCAGGCTTGCAATAACCGCCCTGAGCGATTCCATCTTGAACTTGAACTTTTTTATATAAATGTTCAAGGATTTCAAATTTAGAATGGGTCTCACCGAACCGTCTGGTTTCGGTACCACAAACATTGTGGAATAGTAACCCCGTCCCTGTTGAAGGAGGGGTACCTTGATTATCACCTGCTGAAGATACAGCTTGTGAATTGCCGCCAGTACTACATCCCTTTCTCTGAGGGCAGCAGGCAAGGCTGATTTGAGGTAACGGCGAGGGGGAGTCGCCTCGAACTCCAGCTTGTATCCCTGTGATACTACTTGCAGAACCCAGGGATCCACCTGTGAGCGAGCCCACTGGTCGCTGAAGTTCCGGAGACGCGCCCCCACCGCACCTGGCTCCGCCTGTGGAGCCCCAGCGTCATGCGGTGGACTTAGAGGAAGCGGGAGAAGATTTTTGATCCTGGGAACTGGCTGTCTGATGCAGCTTTTTCCCTCTTCCCTTGCCTCTGGGCAGAAAGGAAGCGCCTTTGACCCGCTTGCTTTTCTGAGGCCGAAAGGACTGTACCTGATAATACGGTGCTTTCTTAGGCTGTGAGGGAACCTGAGGTAAAAATGTCGACTTCCCAGCTGTTGCTGTGGATACGAGGTCCGAGAGACCATCCCCAAACAATTCCTCACCCTTATAAGGCAGAACCTCCATGTGCCTTTTAGAATCAGCATCACCCGTCCACTGCCGGGTCCATAATACCCTCCTAGCAGAAATGGACATTGCATTAATTCTGGATGCCAGCCGGCAAATATCCCTCTGTGCATCCCTCATATATAAGACGACGTCTTTAATATGCTCTATGGTTAGCAAAATAGTATCCCTGTCGAGGGTATCAATATTATCTGACAGGGTATCAGACCACGCTGCAGCAGCACTACACATCCATGCTGAGGCAATTGCAGGTCTAAGTATAGTACCTGAGTGTGTATATACAGACTTCAGGATCGCCTCCTGCTTTCTATCAGCAGGCTCCTTCAAGGTGGCCGTATCCTGAGACGGCAGTGCCACCTTTTTTGACAAACATGTGAGCGCCTTATCCACCCTAGGGGATATCTCCCAACGTGACCTATCCTCTGGCGGGAAAGGGTACGCCATCAGTAACTTTTTAGAAATTACCAGTTTCTTATCGGGGGAAGCCCACGCTTCTTCACACACTTCATTCAACTCATCTGATGGGGGAAAAAACACTGGCTGCTTTTTCTCCCCAAACATAATACCCTTTTTAGTGGTACTTGGGTTAATGTCAGAAATGTGTAACACATGTTTCATTGCCGTAATCATGCAACGGATGCCCCTAAAGGATTGTGTATATGTCTCATCCTCATCGACACTGGAGTCAGACTCCGTGTCGACATCTGTGTCTGCCATCTGAGGTAGCGGGCGTTTTTGAGCCCCTGATGGCCTTTGAGACGCCTGGGCAGGCGCGGGCTGAGAAGCCGGCTGTCCCACGGCTGTTACGTCATCCAGCCTTTTATGTAAGGAGTTGACACTGTCGGTTAATACCTTCCACATATCCACCGACTCTGGTGTCGGCCCCGCAGGGGGTGACATCACATTTATCGGCACCTGCTCCGCCTCCACATAAGCCTCCTCATCAAACATGTCGACACACCGCACACACACAGGGAATGCTCTGACTGAGGACAGGACCCCACTAAGTCCTTTGGGGAGACAGAGAGAGAGTATGCCAGCACACACCACAGCGCTATTTAATCAGGGATTTACACTAACAAAGTGATTTATCCCTATAGCTGCTTTTCATATACAGTTTGCGCCTAAATTTAGTGCCCCCCCTCTTTTTTACCCTTTGAGCATGTAAACCGCAGGGACAGAGCCTGGGGAGCTGTCTTCCAGCGGAGCTGTGAAGAGGAAATGGCGTCAGTGTGCTGAGGGAGATAGCCCCGCCCCTTTTTCGGCGGACTTCTCCCGCTCTTATATTTATATTATGGCAGGGGATTTTTGCACATATATAGCTTATTAGGCTATATTATGTGCCATTTGCCAATGTAAGGTACTCTAATTGCAGCCCCCCCCAGCGCCCTGCACCCATCAGTGACCGGAGTATGTGGTGTGCATAGGGAGCAATGGCGCACAGCTGCAGTGCTGTGCGCTACCTTAATGAAGACCGAAGTCTTCAGCCGCCGATTTTCAGGATGTTCTTCTTGCTTCTGGCTCTGTAAGGGGGACGGCGGCGCGGCTCCAGGACCAGACGACCGAGGCTGGGCCTGTGTTCGATCACTCTGGAGCTAATGGTGTCCAGTAGCCTAAGAAGCCCAAGCTAGCTGCAAGCAGGTAGGTTCGCTTCTTCTCCCCTTAGTCCCTCGTAGCAGTGAGTCTGTTGCCAGCAGATCTCACTGAAAATAAAAAACCTAACAAATACTTTCTTTACTAGGAGCTCAGGAGAGCCCCTAGTGTGCAACCAGCTCGGGCCGGGCACAGATTCTTACTGAGGTCTGGAGGAGGGGCATAGAGGGAGGAGCCAGTGCACACCAGATAGTACCTAATCTTTCTTTTAGAGTGCCCAGTCTCCTGCGGAGCCCGCTATTCCCCATAGTCCTTACGGAGTACCCAGCATCCACTAGGACGTCAGAGAAAATAAGATTTTACTTACCGATAAATCTATTTCTCGTAGTCCGTAGTGGATGCTGGGGACTCCGTCAGGACCATGGGGATTAGCGGCTCCGCAGGAGACAGGGCACAAAAATAAAGCTTTAGGATCAGGTGGTGTGCACTGGCTCCTCCCCCTATGACCCTCCTCCAAGCCTCAGTTAGGATACTGTGCCCGGACGAGCGTACACAATAAGGAAGGATTTTGAATCCCGGGTAAGACTCATACCAGCCACACCAATCACACCGTACAACTTGTGATCTGAACCCAGTTAACAGTATGACAAACGTAGGAGCCTCTGAACAGACGGCTCACAACAATAACAACCCGATTTTTTTGTAACAATAACTATGTACAAGTATTGCAGACAATCCGCACTTGGGATGGGCGCCCAGCATCCACTACGGACTACGAGAAATAGATTTATCGGTAAGTAAAATCTTATTTTCTCTGACGTCCTAGTGGATGCTGGGGACTCCGTCAGGACCATGGGGATTATACCAAAGCTCCCAAACGGGCGGGAGAGTGCGGATGACTCTGCAGCACCGAATGAGAGAACTCCAGGTCCTCTTTAGCCAGGGTATCAAATTTGTAGAATTTTACAAACGTGTTCTCCCCCGACCATGTAGCTGCTCGGCAGAGTTGTAATGCCGAGACCCCTCGGGCAGCCGCCCAGGATGAGCCCACCTTCCTTGTGGAATGGGCCCTGACAGATTTAGGCTGTGGCAGGCCTGCCACAGAATGTGCAAGTTGAATTGTGCTACAAATCCAACGAGCAATCGTCTGCTTAGAAGCAGGAGCACCCAGCTTGTTGGGTGCATACAGTATAAACAGCGAGTCAGATTTTCTGACTCCAGCCGTCCTTGAAATATATATTTTCAATGCCCTGACAACGTCCAGCAACTTGGAATCCTCCAAATCGCTAGTAGCCGCAGGCACCACAATAGGCTGGTTCAGGTGAAACGCTGACACCACCTTAGGCAGAAACTGAGGACGCGTCCGCAGTTCTGCCCTGTCCGAATGGAAAATCAGATATGGGCTTTTATACGATAAATCCGCCAATTCTGACACTCTCCTGGCTGAAGCCAGGGCCAGTAGCATGGTTACTTTCCATGTAAGATATTTCAAATCCACCGATTTGAGTGGCTCAAACCAATGGGATTTGAGAAAATCCAAAACTACATTAAGGTACCACGGAGCCACTGGGGGCACAACCGGGGGCTGTATATGTAGTACTCCTCTTACAAAAGTCTGGACTTCAGGATCTGAAGCCAATTCTTTCTGGAAGAAAATCGACAGGGCCGAAATTTGAACCTTAATGGACCCCAATTTGAGGCCCATAGACAATCCTGTTTGCAGGAAATGTAGGAATCGACCCAATTGAAATTCCTCCGTGGGGGCCTTCCTGGCCTCACACCACGCAACATATTTTCTCCAAATGCGGTGATAATGTTGTGCAGTCACCTCCTTCCTGGCTTTTACCAGTGTAGGAATGACCTCTTCCGGAATGCCTTTTTCCCTTAGAATTCGGCGTTCAACCGCCATGCCGTCAAACGCAGCCGCGGTAAGTCTTGGAATAGACACGGTCCCTGCTGAAGCAGGTCCCGTCTTAGAGGTAGAGGCCACGGATCTTCCGTGAGCATCTCCTGAAGTTCCGGGTACCAAGGTCTTCTTGGCCAATCCGGAGCCACGAGTATCGTTCTTACTCCCCTTTGCCGTATAATTCTCAGTACTTTTGGTATGAGAGGCAGAGGAGGAAACGCATACACTGACTGGAACACCCACGGTGTTACCAGAGCGTCCACAGCTATTGCCTGAGGGTCTCTTGACCTGGCGCAATACCTGTCCAGTTTTTTGTTGAGGCGAGACGCCATCATATCCACCTTTGGTTTTTCCCAACGGTTCACAATCATGTGGAAGACTTCTGGATGAAGTCCCCACTCTCCCGGGTGTAGATCGTGTCTGCTGAGGAAGTCTGCTTCCCAGTTGTCCACTCCCGGAATGAACACTGCTGACAGTGCTATCACATGATCTTCCGCCCAGCGAAGAATCCTTGCAGCTTCTGCCATTGCTCTCCTGCTTCTTGTGCCGCCCTGTCTGTTTACGTGGGCGACTGCCGTGATGTTGTCCGACTGGATCAACACCGGCTGACCCTGAAGCAGGGGTTTTGCCAGGCTTAGAGCATTGTAAATCGCTCTTAGCTCCAGTATATTTATGTGAAGAGACATCTCCAGGCTTGACCATACTCCCTGGAAGTTTCTTCCCTGTGTGACCGCTCCCCAGCCTCTCAGACTGGCATCCGTGGTCACCAGGACCCAGTCCTGTATGCCGAATCTGCGGCCCTCTAACAGATGAGCACTCTGCAACCACCACAGAAGAGACACCCTTGTCCGTGGCGATAAGGTTATCCGCTGATGCATCTGCAGATGCGATCCGGACCATTTGTCCAGCAGATCCCACTGAAAAGTTCGTGCGTGGAATCTGCCGAATGGAATCGCTTCGTAAGAAGCCACCATCTTTCCCAGGACTCTTGTGCATTGATGCACAGACACTTTCCCTGGTTTTAGGAGGTTCCTGACAAGTTCGGATAACTCCCTGGCTTTCTCCTCCGGAAGAAACACCTTTTTCTGAACCGTGTCCAGAATCATTCCCAGGAACAGCAGACGTGTCGTCGGGGTCAATTGAGATTTTGGAAAATTCAGAATCCACCCGTGCTGTTGCAGCACTACTTGGGTTAGTGCTACTACGTCCCCCAGCTGTTCCCTGGACCTTGCCCTTATCAGGAGATCGTCCAAGTAAGGGATAATTAATACGCCTTTTCTTCGCAGAAGAAACATCATTTCGGCCATTACCTTGGTAAAGACCCAAGGTGCCGTGGACAATCCAAACGGCAGCGTCTGAAACTGATAATGACAGTTTTGCACCACGAACCTGAGGTACCCTTGATGTGAAGGGCAAATTGGGACATGCAGGTAAGCATCCTTGATGTCCAGGGACACCATAAAGTCCCCTTCTTCCAGATTCGCTATCACTGCTCTGAGTGACTCCATCTTGAACTTGAATTTTTGTATGTACAGGTTCAAAGATTTCAGATTTAGAATAGGTCTTACCGAGCCGTCCGGCTTCGGTACCACAAATAGTGTGGAATAATACCCCTTTCCCTGTTGTAGGAGGGGTACCTTGACTATCACCTGCTGAGAATACAGCTTGTGAATGGCTTCCAATACCGTCGCCCTGTCTGAGGGAGACGTTGGCAGAGCAGACTTTAGGAACCGGCGAGGGGGAGACTTCTCGAATTCCAACCTGTAACCCTGAGATACTATCTGCAGGATCCAGGGGTCCACCTGTGAGTGAGCCCACTGTGCGCTGAAATTCTTGAGTCAACCCCCCACCGCCCCTGAGTCCGCTTGTAAAGCCCCAACGTCATGCTGAGGGCTTTGCAGAAGCCGAGGAGGGCTTCTGCTCCTGGGAAGAAGCTGCTTGGTGCACTCTCTTACCCTTTCCTTTGCCTCGGGGCAAATATGACTGTCCTTTCGCCCGCTTGTTCCTATAGGAACGAAAGGACTGCGGCTGAAAAGACGGTGTCTTTTTCTGTTGGGAGGGGACCTGAGGTAAAAAGGTGGATTTCCCGGCTGTTGCCGTGGCCACCAAATCCGATAGACCGACCCCAAATAATTCCTCCCCCTTATTTGGCAATACTTCCATATGCCGTTTGGAATCCGCATCACCTGACCATTGTCGCGTCCATAAACTTCTTCTGGCAGATATGGACATCGCACTTACTCTCGATGCCAGAGTGCAAATATCCCTCTGAGCATCTCGCATATAAAGAAAAGCATCCTTTAATTGCTCTAAAGTCAATAAAATACTGTCCCTATCTAGGGTATCAATTTTTTCAGTCAGGGAATCCGACCAAACCACCCCAGCACTGCACATCCATGCAGAGGCGATGGCTGGTCGCAGTATAACACCAGTATGAGTGTATATACTTTTCAGGGTAGTTTCCAGCCTCCTATCCGCTGGATCCTTGAGGGCGGCCGTTTCAGGAGACGGTAACGCCACTTGTTTTGATAAGCGTGTGAGCGCCTTATCCACCCTAGGGGGTGTTTCCCAGCGCGCCCTAACCTCTGGCGGGAAAGGATATAATGCCAATAACTTCTTTGAAATTAGCAGTTTTCTATCGGGGTTAACCCACGCTTCATCACACACTTCATTCAATTCGTCTGATTCAGGAAAAACTACAGGTAGTTTTTTCAGACCCCACATAATACCCCTTTTTGTGGTACATGCAGTATCAGAGATATGCAAAGCCTCCTTCATTGCCGTGATCATATAACGTGTGGCCCTACTGGAAAATACGTTTGTTTCTTCACCGTCGACACTAGATTCGGTGTCCGTGTGTGGGTCTGTGTCGACCGACTGAGGTAAAGGGCGTTTTACAGCCCCTGACGGTGTCTGAGACGCCTGTACAGGTACTAACTGGTTTGCCGGCCGTCTCATGTCGTCAACTGATTTTTGTAATGTGCTGACATTATCACGTAATTCCATAAACAAAGCCATCCATTCCGGTGTCGACTCCCTAGGGGTGACATCACCATTACCGGCAATTGCTCCGCCTCCACACCAACATCGTCCTCATACATGTCGACACACACGTACCGACACACAGGGAATGCTCTTATCGAAGACAGGACCCCACTAGCCCTTTGGGGAGACAGAGGGAGAGTTTGCCAGCACACACCCAAGCGCTATAAATATATAGGAACAACCCTATAGAAGTGTTGTCTCCCTTATAGCAGCTTAATATATCAAAAAACGCCAAAAAAGTGCCCCCCCCTCTCTGTTTTACCCTGTTTCTGTAGTGCAGTGCAGGGGAGAGTCCTGGGAGCCTTCCTCGCAGCGGAGCTGAGCAGGAAAATGGCGCTGTGTGCTGAGGAGATAGGCCCCGCCCCCTATTTCGGCGGGCTCTTCTCCGGTGTTTGTGAGACCTGGCAGGGGTGAAATACATCCATATAGCCCCAGGGGCTATATGTGATGTATTTTTTTAGCCAGAACAAGGTATTCTCATTGCTGCCCAGGGCGCCCCCCGCAGCGCCCTGCACCCTCCGTGACCGCTGGTGTGAAGTGTGTGACAACAATGGCGCACAGCTGCAGTGCTGTGCGCTACCTCATGAAGACTGAAAAGTCTTCTGCCGCCGGTTTCTGGACCTCTTCACTTTTCGGCATCTGCAAGGGGGTCGGCGGCGCGGCTCCGGGACCGGACTCCATGGCTGGGCCTGTGTTCGATCCCTCTGGAGCTAATGGTGTCCAGTAGCTTAAGAAGCCAATCCATCCTGCACGCAGGTGAGTTCACTTCTTCTCCCCTAAGTCCCTCGTTGCAGTGAGCCTGTTGCCAGCAGGACTCACTGTAAAATAAAAAACCTAAAAACTTTTTCTAAGCAGCTCTTTAGGAGAGCCACCTAGATTGCACCCTGCTCGGACGGGCACAAAAACCTAACTGAGGCTTGGAGGAGGGTCATAGGGGGAGGAGCCAGTGCACACCACCTGATCCTAAAGCTTTATTTTTGTGCCCTGTCTCCTGCGGAGCCGCTAATCCCCATGGTCCTGACGGAGTCCCCAGCATCCACTAGGACGTCAGAGAAATAGGATTTTAATTAACTACTGGTTAATCATTTTCACATAGTCCATAAGGGATATTGGGGAGACTTAGTACGATGGGGTATAGACAGGGTCCAAAGGAGCCGATACACTTTAAATTTCTTCAGGTGGGTGTGCTGGCTCCTCCCCTCTATGCCCCCTCCCACAGGCAGTTATAGGTAAAACAGTGCCCGAAGGAGAAAGGACATACTTGAGAGAAGGAACATCACGAGTGGCGAGATTTACACACCACTAACATAAAAAAATGGCTCATGTTTTGCATTACTCAAAAATGCATATTTTTCGAATACAACTAAAAACGTTAGTTTCAATCGACATTAGGGATCCAATTTATGGGGGGGTGGGGGTTTGGTACATTACTACCACAAAATCATGTACAGCATGGTACTCTGTTTCGTAGTGTAGACAAAAAAAAAAATCATCAAGTTGACGCTTGATTACTGGTGTACCGCATACATAATTTACACACTGTTAAAAACCATACCAAAAAAATGAACTAAACTGAGGCAAAATTAAACTTAGAGACTGTAGAGAAACCAAAACTGAAACTTTCCATAGAAAATGTGAGGGACACACAGAAAGATGGTCAATCATAGCAGCTGCTCATCCAAAGTGCACATTTGGTAGTTTTTTTTTTTTAAATACGGACTGCCATATTACTATCTACTCAAAAAACATTGGATTCTGGAACCTCAGTCTGCTACCATCATGAAAAGCTTTTGCTGCGAAGATATGAAGAATTTCAGAAAACGTGCTGCAATCCTTTCTTGTCTCACGAAAAAGGAGCCAAAACAATCTTAAAAGTTATGTCACTGAAATGGGCCAAGGAACATGGTGACTGTCAGCTTCATGCGGTTATTAACCACTTAACTTACGATTTTCCCCCAAAAAAACTCCCCCACCAAAATTTTGTATTTTTTATGAGTGAATTAGGTAAAGAACACGAATTTAACCTTACCCAAAATGAATAAATTTTTTTTTTTTTTTTTTAAAATGTCTCAAACAACGGTCGGGAAGATAGGTAACATCGGTAACATTGCAATGTTACTTTCTATGCCCAAGACAGCTGCCAGGTACACAAGGGGGGTCTGGGGGTGGCTTGTTTTACACTTTCCCAGCGGCTGCCATTGTCTGCAGCCGCTGGGAGGGGGTCCTGCTGTGCTGACCGATCGGCTGCACAGCAACACTGAGGGGAGAGTGCAGTCCCTCAGAGCAGCAGCGGAGGGAAGTTTCCCTTCCCTGCCGCTGCTAACACTCTTTATCTGACTGGTCGCATCCTGTGCGACCAGGTCACATAAAACACTTGCAGGTATGGTCGCATCTGATGCGACCATGCCAGGCAAGTGGTTAAGACAGGACAGAAACTTTGCCCAAAATGCAGAATTCAACTGTCACACTGTAAAGAACAAACAGACATGGATATGCCAACAGAAGTTGAATACCCAGATGAGGGTGTAACAGAACCTGCAGAAATAGATAAGCCAAATGAAAGTATTACAAAGCTTGGTTGCCGACCAGTGAAATTGCATGGGGTAAACAGAAGACACCGGAAAACATACGCTAAAAGAAAGAAAGAGCAGGCAAGTAAAGCCATTCAAGAGAAACTTACTGAAATGTTGTCTCTTCCTAGCACATCACTAGAATCACTCCAGAAAGTAAGAAAATGTTCAGGTTGTGATGATTTATAGAGTCTGATATATGAATTAAAGAAAAAGTGTGACGAGGCGCCACAAGACAGAGGTCCTCTATGCAACGGAAGTGTCTACTATCCAAAGAAGTACTGGAAGGAGGTATACACTTTCTGCTGACACTTACTGACCGTTACAACAGGTTCCAAGCAAGGGAAAAATAATGAGATTGTTGACCTAACTTCAGTTATGGACTCAAGTTATTTTAAAGGTTTTAAATTTCATGGTTTCTTGTGATAATTATGTATGTGGTACAACAGTAAATCGAACTTCCTTATTTTTTTTCCTCCACTATTAAACAGTACCATGCTGGTTTTTTTTTTGTGTGGTAGTAATGTATACCTTTTTTAAGCACCCAACAAAAAATGGGATCCCTAATGTCGATTAAACCTAGCGTTTTTAATTCTATTTGAAAAACGTGCGTTTTTTGCCGTAATGCAAAACATGAGCCAGAAAAAGTAAATTGGTTTAGATTTTTGGTTTCGGGGGAAAAGTTAACTTAGGAGTCCAAATTTCATGGTGATTCCTTAATAAACCGCCGTGAAACTTCAAAGAAACTGGATAAAGAAGCCGTGATTAGTCATTAATTTAATACATTACAAAAAGGAGTTGTGGTAGACTTACCATTGTTAACTCTCTTTCTGTGAGGTACATTGGTTCCACAGGAAAACATTGGGGTGTAGAGTGGATCTCGATCCAGAGGAACCAACAGGCTAAAGCTTTAGGCTGTCCCAGGATGCACTGGGGCCCTCCCCTACACACCCCACCTCCAGGCACTGAGAGCTCAGTTTCGTTAACCAATCCAATGCAGGAGCAGGCAAGAGAGAAGGTAGATGTTAGTTGCAAAGAACCACATTCTCATGACAGGAGAAGGTACCCATACAAACCCATAGATGCAAGGTGTGTCAAGGTAGGCGCCCTGTGGAACCAATGTACCTCAAAGAGTTAACAATGGTAAGTCTACCATAACTCACCTTTTCTGCAGCAGGATACATTGGTTTTCACATGAAAATATCGGGGATGTCCTAAGCAGTTTCTCAAGGGAGGGGACGTGCCTTAGCGGGTATGAGAACCCGGTGCCCAAAAGAAGCATCCTGGGAGGCGGAAATCTCAAAGACATAGAACCTAATAAACGTGTTCACTGAGGACCACGTGACCACCTTGCACATTGTTCTGCAGACGTGCCACGGCGAACCGCCCAAAAAGGTCCAACAGATTGAGTAGAATGGGCTTTAATAGGAGCTGGAGGCTCAGCCTGCGCATAAGCTTGTGTAATCACCATTCTATTCCATCTGGCCAAGGTTTGCTTATTCGCAGGCCAGCCACGTTTGTGGAAACCAAAAAGTACAAAAAGGGAATTTGACCTCCTGATAGAGGCAGTCCTCTCCATATAAACACGGAGAACCCTTACCACATCCATAGAATGCTCTTTGGAAGAAAGGTCTGAATAGATAAAGGCCGGAACCACAATCTCTTGGTTAAGGTGAAAAGATGACACCACCTTAGGCCAATTACCCGGTCAAGTTCGTAGAACTGCCCGGTCACTGTGAAAAATCAAATAGGGTGGACGGCAGGACAAGGCGCACAAGTCCGATACCCGTCTTGCAGAGGCAATAGCCAGCAAGAAAAGGACTTTGGCCGTGAGCCAATTAAGGTCCGCCGACTCAAGAGGTTCAAATGGAGACTCTTGCAGGGCATTCAGTACAACAGTTAATCCCATGGAGCCACAGGAGGGACATAGGGAGGCTGTATCCTAAGTACGCCCTGAGTGAAAGTATGAACGTCAGGTATAGACGCAATTTTTCTCTGAAACCATACAGACAAAGCAAATATGTGGACCTTGAGGGAGGCCAGACAGAGACCTAAGTCAAGGCCTTGTTACAGAAAAGCCAGATTCTGGAAGTTCTGAACGTAGAGACATCATAATTCTTATCAGCACACCAGGTGAAGTAAGAATTCCTGCCCTTGTATTAAATTCAGGAATATGCCGGTTAGTAGGCCTTCATATAGTTTGGATAACCACCTCGGAAATCCTCTGGTCCTCAGGAATGATGCTTCAAAAGCCATGCTGTCAAAGCCAGTTTGGCCAAGTTTGGGTAGAGACAAGGGCCCTGTACGAGGAGGTCCGGGCACTGAGGAAGTAGAAGGGGATGCTCTGTCAACAGACCATGCAGGTCTAAGAACCATTGCTGTTGAGGCCACGCTGCAGCGACTAGAAGAGGTATTCCTTTTTCTTGAGTGAACTTCAGGTAGTACCCAGGGCAGGAGATACTGGAGGGAACACCTAGGGTAGCCGAAAGTTTAATGGAACCGCCAGTGCATCCACGAACGCTGCTTGAGGATCCCTGGCCCTAGATCTGAAGACCGTAACCTTGTGATTGTGTCGAGACGCCATGAGGTCTACGTCAGGTAGACACCACATGTCCACTAGGAGTCGAAAGACTTCTGGATGAAGACTCCACTCTCCGGCATGCACGTCCTGGCGACTGATGAAGTCCGTTTCCCAGTTCAGGACACCCGAAATGAACACTGCCGATATGGCTGGCAGATGGCGTTCTACCCCACAAAGGATTTTTGACACTTCCATCATTGCCATGCGGCCTCGTGTGCCGCCCTGATGGTTTATGTATGCCGTGGTGGCATTGTCTGATCGTACTTGAACCGGCCTGTTCTGTACTAGAGGTAGGGCGAGAAACAGTGTATTGAACACTGCCCGCAGCTCCAGATATTTATTAGGAGTGATTCCTCCTTGATCCAACGTCCTAGAACAGAGTGTTGCTCCAACTCCCGCTCCCCTTTCCCTCTTCAGGGGACCCAGAAGGGACAGCCCCTGCTCTAGCACCCTGGAGTCCTGA
Source organism: Pseudophryne corroboree (assembly GCF_028390025.1). Classification (NCBI taxonomy): domain Eukaryota; kingdom Metazoa; phylum Chordata; class Amphibia; order Anura; family Myobatrachidae; genus Pseudophryne; species Pseudophryne corroboree. The sequence goes on along the minus strand of NC_086445.1, from coordinate 591,464,776 downwards.
ATAAAGGTGCAGTGTCCCAAAACGTTGATAAATGAAATACACTACTGCTTCATCTTTTTTCAAGACTCCAGAGTGCCACCTTATTGTTATACTACATTGTCTGATCCGAGGATCTAGTGGGAAGGCACCAGGAGCCCATTATTTGTCTTCTCCTATATGAGAGTGCCAGGCTATTGTGTTATATATCTATCTATATCTACATATACACACACATACATACATACACATATATATATATGCCTTATATTAAGGCTGAAATCGAACAAATGGAATTCTCCCATAGGGTACATCTGAGATGGGGGCATGGTGTCACAATATCTATGCCCACTCCAAAGGCACATAAGGCAAACGGAATGCCATTTGCTATGTAGCAACTGATGGTATGTAGGGGGAGGGCTTAGCTACAAACTAGTCTGATGAGCTCTCTACACCCCACGGTTGGCAGTGTCCCCCAGATAGGAAGACAGAGAATGTTATTTATTAGCACATAATGTCCCCCAGCAGTGCCTTATACACAAATAATGTCCCCAGAAGTGCCATATATGCACATAATGCTACCTAGCAGTGCCGTATATACACATAATGTACCCCAGTAGTGCTGTATATACACATAATGTACCCCAGTAGTGCTGTATATACACATAATGCTCCCCAGCAGTGCCGTATAGACACCTAATGCTCCCCAGCAGTGCCGCATTCAACAGGCTTGAGCACCCATCAGCAGAAACATAAATCGGCACCTCTGCTGGGGGTAGCCCAGCTGCGAGAAGGACACCTCTCTCTCTCTCTGGTAGGGGAAGTAAGCACTGATTCTCCGGCACAACAGGGAGGTCTGGCCTGCAGGAACACAGCATTGGAAGAATCAGGAGACCAAACTCCGATCAGTCCTCTGGTCTCTCCCTCTCTCTACAGAGAGAGCTTGGATGGGAAGGGGAGAGGTGTGTGGGCTGGATAGCGGTTCGCTCAACACACATCTCTCCCTGATCTACCGGTGAGTACAGGCCCTTAAGCTCCAACTGGTGAGTCTGCCCTTAGGTCCTGGGCTGATCTTTCAGATGCAATTTGATGTTGATGCTTTGATTGGCATCTATTTGAGCTGTAGTCCCCTCCCCCTCCAGGGCATGTGGCATGGGCATTGGCTGGGCCCTGTACTCTGTACACACGTGCGCGCACGGCACCTGACTCTCACAGATATATACACGTGCAGTACCTGACACACACACACACACACATATATACATGCGCAGCACCTGCCATACCACATACACACGTGCAGCATCTGACAAACACACACATATACATGTGCAGCACCTGACACACACACACGCAGTATCAGATACAATAATATAAACACGCAGCACCTGAAATACATATACACAAGCAGCACCTGACACACACGTAGCATCTGACACACACACATACACGCACAGCATCAGACACACTAATATAAATATGCAGCAACTGACACACGCACACACACATATATACACACACAGCACCTAACACACACTTATACACTCACAACACCTGACACACACACAGACGCGCAGCACCTGACAAACATAATAAATGCACAACACCTGACACACACATACTGTACATATACACACACAGCTCCTGACACACACACATACTCGTATACACGCGGAAGACCTGACACAAACACACGGGCACACCTGACACAAACACACACGGCAGCTGATGCACACCCACGCAGCATCAGACACACTAATATAAACACGCAACACTGACACACACATACGCATGCAGCACCTGGCACACACATACACAGGCAGCACCTGACACACGCAGCACCTGGCAAACATTGCCCCAGTCTGGACCCATGCACGCATCCTGGCCGGCTCCAAGTCCCGGCAGCAGAGGAAAGATTTTATCTTGAGACGGAGAAGGCTTTGTCATCGTCTCCACAGTGAGCCTAATGCAGTGGACCATGATGATGCTGAGCCAAACAGGTAATATTTCTCCTGCTGTATTTCTCACTCCCTCTCTCCTTGACACCCTCTTTCTCTCCCCATTACTCCCCTCTGTCACTTCCTGACACTTTCTCTCTGTTTCCCCCTCTCGCTCTGTCTCTCCCTCCCTGACACTGGCCCTCATTCCGAGTTGTTCGCTCGCTAACTGATTTTAGCAGCATTGCACACGCTAAGCCGCTGCCCTCTGGGAGTGAATCTTAGCTTTGCAGAATTGCGAACGAAAGATTTGCAAAATTGCGAATAGAAATTTCTTAGCAGTTTCTGAGTAGCTCGACACTTACTCTGCCACTGCGATCAGTTCAGTCAGTTTCGTTCCTGGTTTGAGGTCACAAACACACCCAGCGTTCGCCCAGACACTCCCCCGTTTCTCCAGCCACTCCCACGTTTTTCCCAGAAACAGCAGCGTTTTTTCACACACCCATAAAACGGCCAGTTTCCGCCCAGAAACACCCACTTCCTGTCAATCACACTCCGATCACCAGAACGAAGAAAAATCCTCGTAAAGCCGTGAGTAAAATACCTAACTATTGAGTAAAATAACTAAGCGCATGCGCTCTGCGAACATTGCGCATGCGCGGTAAGCGACTAATCGCAATATAGAGAAAATCGGCAACGAGCGAACAACTCGGAATGAGGGCCACTATCTCTTCCTTGCTCCCCTCTATCACTCTCCATCCCTGAAAGCCCCCTCTCCCCTGCTCGCCCCCTCCTCCCTCTTTCTCTCTCCCTGACACCTTCTCTCTCTCCTGTCTCTCTCTCCCTGACACTCTCTTTCTCTCTTGGTCCTCTCTCTATCACCTCTCTCTCTCTCTCCCTGACACACTGTGTGTGTCTCTCTCTCTCTTACTTCCCCACTCTCTGTCTTTCTATCCCTCACTGACACCCTCTTTCAGTATCTCTCTCTCTCTCTTTCTTTGTTAAGGAACAAAGTAGTGACAGCAGAGTGGTACAGAGTCCGTTTTATTGGTGGGCACCCCCACACATTTGTTGTCCAGTATAGTGTTTTGCAAGGTAGAGCTTGTCACAGTGTAGTGCCTTTTGCAGTTAGGGTTTTACAGAAAGTTACAGGTTTGTTTTTTTTAAATTTAGTAAAAAATAAGATTTTACTCACCGGTAAATCTATTTCTCGTAGTCCGTAGTGGATGCTGGGAACTCCGTAAGGACCATGGGGAATAGACGGGCTCCGCAGGAGACTGGGCACTCTATAAGAAATATTTGGTACTATCTGGTGTGCACTGGCTCCTCCCTCTATGCCCCTCCTCCAGACCTCAGTTAGGATACTGTGCCCGGAAGAGCTGACACAATAAGGAAGGATTTTGAATCCCGGGTAAGACTCATACCAGCCACACCAATCACACCGTATAACTCGTGATACTATACCCAGTTAACAGCATGAAATATAACAGAGCCTCTCAACAGATGGCTCAACAATAACCCTTTAGTTAGGCAATAACTATATACAAGTATTGCAGACAATCCGCACTTGGGATGGGCGCCCAGCATCCACTACGGACTACGAGAAAATAAGAATTTACTTACCGATAATTCTATTTCTCGTAGTCCGTAGTGGATGCTGGGAACTCCGTAAGGACCATGGGGAATAGCGGCTCCGCAGGAGACTGGGCACAAAAGTAAAGCTTTAGGACTACCCGGTGTGCACTGGCTCCTCCCCCTATGACCCTCCTCCAAGCCTCAGTTAGGATACTGTGCCCGGACGAGCGTACACAATAAGGAAGGATTTTGAATCCCGGGTAAGACTCATACCAGCCACACCAATCACACCGTATAACCTGCGATCTGAACCCAGTTAACAGCATGATAACAGAGGAGCCTCTGGAAAGATGGCTCACAACAATAATAACCCGATTTTTGTAACAATAACTATGTACAAGTATTGCAGACAATCCGCACTTGGGATGGGCGCCCAGCATCCACTACGGACTACGAGAAATAGAATTATCGGTAAGTAAATTCTTATTTTCTCTGACGTCCTAGTGGATGCTGGGAACTCCGTAAGGACCACGGGGATTATACCAAAGCTCCCAAACGGGCGGGAGAGTGCGGATGACTCTGCAGCACAGAATGAGAGAACTCCAGGTCCTCCTCAGCCAGGGTATCAAATTTGTAGAATTTAGCAAACGTGTTTGCCCCTGACCAAGTAGCTGCTCGGCAAAGTTGTAACGCAGAGACCCCTCGGGCAGCCGCCCAAGATGAGCCCACCTTCCTTGTGGAATGGGCTTTCACAGATTTTGGCTGTGGCAGGCCTGCACAGAATGTGCAAGCTGAATTGTACTACAAATCCAACGAGCAATAGTCTGCTTAGAAGCAGGAGCACCCAGCTTGTTGGGTGCATACAGGATAAACAGCGAGTCAGATTTCCTGACTCCAGCCGTCCTGGAAACATATATTTTCAGGGCCCTGACTACGTCCAGCAACTTGGAGTCCTCCAAGTCCCTAGTAGCCGCAGGTACCACAATAGGCTGGTTCAGGTGAAACGCTGAAACCAGCTTAGGGAGAAATTGAGGACGAGTCCTCAATTCTGCCCTGTCTGAATGGAAGATCAGATAAGGGCTTTTACAGGATAAAGCCCGCCAATTCTGACACGCGCCTGGCCGAGGCCAGGGCCAACAACATGACCACTTTTCATGTGAGATATTTTAACTCCACAGATTCAAGTGGTTCAAACCAATGTGACTTTAGGAACCCCAAAACTACATTGAGATCCCAAGGTGCCACTGGAGGCACAAAAGGAGGCTGTATATGCAGTACCCCTTTTACAAACGTCTGAACTTCAGGTAGTGAAGCTAGTTTTTTTTTTTTTTTTTTTCTTCTCGAAGAAAATTGACAGGGCCGAAATTTGAACCTTAATGGACCCCAATTTTAGGCCCATAGACACTCCTGTTTACAGGAAATGCAGGAATCGACCTAGTTGAAATTCCTCCATCGGGGCCTTACTGGCCTCGCACCACGCAACATATTTTCGCCAAATGCGGTGATAATGCTTTGCGGTTACATCCTTCCTGGCTTGATCAGGGTAGGGATGACTTCATCCGGAATGCCTTTTTCCTTCAGGATCCGGCGTTCAACCGCCCTGCCGTCAAACGCAGCCGCGGTAAGTCTTGGAATAGACAGGGTCCTTGCTGGAGCAGGTCCCTTCTTAGAGGTAGAGGCCACGGGTCCTCCGTGAGCCTCTCTTGAAGTTCCGGGTACCAAGTCCTTCTTGGCCAATCCGGAGCCACGAGTATAGTTCAAACTCCCCTCCGTCTTATAATTCTCAGTACTTTTGGTATGAGAGGAAGAGGAGGGAACACATACACTGACTGGTACACCCACAGTGTTACCAGAGCGTCCACAGCTATTGCCTGAGGGTCCCTTGACCTGGCGCTAATACCTGTCCAATTTTTTGTTTAGGCGGGACGCCATCATGTCCACCTTTGGTTTTTCCCAATGGTTTACAATCATGTGGAAGACTTCTGGGTGAAGTCCCCACTCTCCCGGGTGGAGGTCGCCTGCTGAGGAAGTCTGCTTCCCAGTTGTCCACTCCCGGAATGAACACTGCTGACAATGCTATCACATGATTTTCCGCCTAGCGAAAAATCCTTGCAGCTTCTGCCATTGCCCTCCTGCTTCTTGTGCCGCCCTGTCTGTTTACGTGGGCGACTGCCGTGATGTTGTTCGACTGGATCAGCACCGGCTGACCTTGAAGCAGAGGTCTTGCTTGGCTTAGGGCATTGTAAATGGCCCTTAGCTCCAAAATATTCATGTGAAGTGATGTCTCCAGGCTTGACCACAAGCCCTGGAAATTTCTTCCCTGTGTGACTGCTCCCCAGCCTCGCAGGCTGGCATCCGTGGTCACCAGGACCCAGTCCTGAATGCCGAATCTGCGGCCCTCTAGAAGATGAGCACTCTGCAACCACCACAGGAGAGACACCCTTGTCTTTGGTGACAGGGTTATCCGCTGATACATCTGAAGATGCGATCCGGACCTTTGTCCAGCAGGTCCCACTGGAAAGTTTTTGCGTGGAATCTGCCGAATGGAATTGCTTCGTAGGAAGCCACCATTTTTCCCAGGACCCTTGTGCACTGATGCACTGACACTTGGCCTGGTTTTAGGAGGTTTCTGACTAGTTCGGATAACTCCCTGGCTTTCTCCTCCGGGAGAAAACACCTTTTTCTGGACTGTGTCCAGGATCATCCCTAGGAATAGAAGGCGTGTCGCCGGGATCAGCTGCAATTTTGGAATATTGAGAATCCAACCGTGCTGCCGCAGCACTATCTGAGATAGTGCTACCCCGACTTCCAACTGTTCCCTGGATCTTGCCCTTATCAGGAGATCGTCCAAGTAAGGGATAACTAAAACTCCCTTCTTTCGAAGGAGTATCATCATTTCGGCCATTACCTTGGTAAAGACCCGGGGTGCCGTGGACAATCCAAACGGCAGCGTCTGAAACTGATAGTGACAGTTCTGTACCACAAACCTGAGGTACCCTTGGAGAAGGGTAAATTGGGACATGTAGGTAAGCATCTTTGATGTCCAGAGAGACCATATAGTCCCCTTCTTCCAGGTTTGCAATCACTGCTCTGAGTGACTCCATCTTGAATTTGAACCTTTGTATGTAAGTGTTCAAGGATTTTAGATTTAACATTGGTCTCACCGAGCCGTCCGGCTTCGGTACCACAAATAGTGTGGAATAGCACCCCTTTCCCTGTTGCAGGAGGGGTACCTTGATTATCACCTGCTGCGAATACAGCCTGTGAATGGCTTGCAATACTGCCTCCCTGTCTAAGGGAGACGTCGGTAAGGCAGACTTTATGAAATGGCGAGGGGGAGACGTCTCGAATTTCTTGAGACGGGCCCCCACCGTGCCTGAGTCCGCTTGTAAAGCCCCAGCGTCATGCTGAGGACTTTGCGGAGGCGGGAGAGGGCTTTTGTTCCTGGGAACTGGCTGTTTGCTGCAGCCTTTTTCCTCTCCCTCTGCCACGGGGCAGAAATGAGGCGCCTTTTGCCCGCTTGCTCTTATGGGGCCCAAAGGACTGCGCCTGATAATACGGCGTCTTCTTATGTTGAGAGGCTACCTGGGGTAAAAATGTGGATTTCCCAGCCGTTGCCGTGGCCACCAGGTCTGTTAGACCTACCCCAAATAACTCCTCCCTTTTATAAGGCGATACTTCCATATGCCTTTTGGAATCAGCATCACCTGACCACTGTCTTGTCCACAACCCTCTTCTGGCAGAAATGGACAGCGCACTTACTCTTGATGCCAGTCGGCAAATATCCCTCTGTGCATCACGCATATATAGAAATGCATCTTTTAAATGCTCTAGTCAGTAATATACTGTCCCTATCTAGGGTATCAATATTGTCAGTCAGGGAATCCGACCAAGCCACCCCAGCACTGCACATCCAGGCTGAGGCGATTGCTGGTCGCAGTATCACACCCGTGTGAGTGTATATACATTTTAGGATATTTTACTGCTTTCTGTCAGCAGGTTCCTTAAGGGCGGCCGTATCCGGGGACGGTAGTGCCACCTGTTTAGACAAGCGTGTGAGCGCTTTAATCACCCTAGGGGGTGTTTCCCAACGTGCCCTATCCTCTGGCGGGAAGGGTTATGATGCTAATAACTTTTTAGGAATTAACAGTTTTTATCGGGGGAAACCCACGCATCAGCACATACTTCATTTAATTCCTCAGATGCAGGAAAAACTACAGGTAGTTTTTTCTCACCCAACATAATACCCTTTTTAGTGGTACTGGTATTATCAGAAATGTGTAAAAACATTTTCCACAGCCTCTATCATGTAACGTGTGGCCTTACTGGAAGTCACATTCGTCTCTTAATCGTCGACACTGGAGTCAGTATCCGTGTCGGCGTCTATATCTGCCATCTGTGGTAACGGGCGTTTTAGAGCCCCTGATGGCTTTTGAGACACCTGGACAGGCACAGGCTGTGTCGCCGGCTGTCTCATGTCATCAATCTTTTGTAAAGAGCTGACACTGTCACATTCATCCACTCAGGTGTCGACTCCCTAGGGGGTGACATCTCTGTTACAGGCAATTGCTCCGCCTCCACCTCATTTTCCTCCTCATACATGTCGACACAACGTACCGACACACAGCACACACACAGGGAATGCTCTGATAGAGGACAGGACCCCACTAGCCCTTTGGGGAGACAGAGGGAGAGTATGCCAGCACACACCAGAGCGCTATATATATACAGGGATAAACTTATATAAGTGTTTTTCCCCTTATAGCTGCTGTATTGTTATACTGCGCCTAATTAGTGCCCCCCTCTCTTTTTTAACCCCTTTCTGTAGTGTAGTAACTGCAGGGGAGAGCCAGGGAGCTTCCCTCCAACGGAGCTGTGAGAGAAAATGGCGCCAGTGTGCTGAGATAGGCTCCGCCCCCTTCTCGGCGGCCTTTTCTCCCGTTTTTCTGTGGAATCTGGCAGGGGTTAAAATACATCCATATAGCCCTGGGGGCTATATGTGATGTATTTTCGCCAACCAAGGTGTTTACATTGCTGCTCAGGGTGCCCCCCACTAGCGCCCTGCACCCTCAGTGACCGAAGTGTGCCTGAGTAACAATGGCGCACAGCTGCAGTGCTGTGCGCTACCTTGTTGAAGACTGATGTCTTCTGCCGCCGATTTTTCCGGACCTCTTCTTGCTTCTGGCTCTGTAAGGGGGCCGGCGGCGCGGCTCTGGGACCGAGCTCCGAGGCTGGGCCTGTGTTCGGTCCCTCTGGAGCTAATGGTGTCCAGTAGCCTAAGAAGCCCAATCCACTCTGCACGCAGGTGAGTTCGCTTCTTCTCCCCTTAGTCCCTCGATGCAGTGAGCCTGTTGCCAGCAGGTCTCACTGAAAATAAAAAACCTTAAACTAAACTTTCACTAAGAAGCTCAGGAGAGCCCCTAGTGTGCACCCTTCTCGGCCGGGCACAAAAATCTAACTGAGGCTTGGAGGAGGGTCATAGGGGCAGGAGCCAGTGCACACCAGGTAGTCCTAAAGCTTTACTTTTGTGCCCAGTCTCCTGCGGAGCCGCTATTCCCCATGGTCCTTACGGAGTTCCCAGCATCCACTAGGACGTCAGAGAAATAGATTTACCGGTGAGTAAAATCTTATTTTCTCTGACGTCCTAGTGGATGCTGGGAACTCCGTAAGGACCATGGGGATTATACCAAAGCTCCCAAACGGGCGGGAGAGTGCGGATGACTCTGCAGCACCGAATGAGAGAACTCCAGGTCCTCCTCAGCCAGGGTATCAAATTTGTAGAATTTAGCAAACGTGTTGCCCCTGACCAAATTGCAGCTCGGCAAAGTTGTAAAGCCGAGACCCCTCGGGCAGCCGCCCAAGATGAGCCCACCTTCCTCGTGGAATGGGCTTTCACTGATTTAGGATGCGGCAATCCAGCCGCAGAATGCGCCAGCTGAATTGTGCTACAAATCCAGCGAGCAATAGTCTGCTTAGAAGCAGGAGCACCTATCTTGTTGGGTGCATACAGGACAAAAAGCGAGTCAGTTTTCCTGACTCCAGCCGTCCTGGAAACATAAATTTTCAAAGCCCTGACTACGTCCAGTAACTTGGAATCCTCCAAGTCCCTAGTAGCCGCAGGCACCACAATAGGTTGGTTCAAGTGAAAAGCTGATACCACCTTAGGGAGAAACTGGGGACGAGTCCTCAATTCTGCCCTATCCATATGCAAAATCAGATAAGGGCTTTTACATGACAAAGCCGCCAATTCTGACACACGCCTGGCCGAAGCCAAGGCCAATAACATGACCACTTTCCACGTGAGATATTTCAGATCCACATTTTAAGTGGTTCAAACCAATGTGATTTTAGGAAACTCAACACCACATTGAGATCCCAAGGTGCCACAGGAGGCACAAAAGGGGGCTGGATATGAAGCACTCCCTTTACAAAAGTCTGAACTTCAGGCAGTGAAGCCAGTTCTTCCTGGAAGAAAATCGACAGGGCCGAAATCTGGACCTTAATTGAACCCAATTTTAGGCCCATAGTCACTCCCGACTGTAGGAAGTGCAGAAAACGACCCAGCTGAAATTCCTCTGTTGGGGCCTTCCTGGCCTCACACCACGCAACATATTTTCGCCAAAAACGGTGATAATGGTTTGCGGTTACTTCTTTCCTGGCTTTTATCAGCGTAGGAATGACTTCCTCCGGAATGCCCTTTTCCTTTAGGATCCGGAATTCAACCGCCATGCCGTCAAACGCAGCCGCGGTAAGTCTTGGAACAGACAGGGCCCCTGCTGTAGCAGATCCTGTCTGAGCGGTAGAGGCCATGGGTCCTCTGATATCATTTCTTGAAGTTCTGGGTACCAAGCTCATCTTGGCCAATCCGGAACCACGAGTATCGTTCTTACTCCTCGCCTTCTTATTATTCTCAGTACCTTTGGTATGAGAGGCAGAGGAGGGAACACATAAACCGACTGGTACACCCACGGTGTCACTAGAGCGTCCACAGCTATCGCCTGAGGGTCCCTTGACCTGGCGCAATATCTCTTTAGCTTTTTGTTGAGGCGGGACGCCATCATGTCCACCTGTGGCCTTTCCCAACGGTTTACCAACAGTAGGAAGACTTCTGGATGAAGTCCCCACTCTCCCGGGTGTAGGTCGTGTCTGCTGAGGAAGTCTGCTTCCCAGTTGTCCACTCCCGGAATGAACACTGCTGACAGTGCTATTACGTGATTTTCCGCCCATCGGAGAATCCTTGTGGCTTCTGCCATCGCCATCCTGCTTCTTGTGCCGCCCTGTCGGTTTACATGGGCGACTGCCGTGATGTTGTCTGAATGGATCAGTACCGGCTGGTTTTGAAGCAGGGGTTTTGCCTGACTTAGGGCATTGTAAATGGCCCTTAGTTCCAGAATATTTATGTGCAGGGAAGTCTCCTGACTTGACCATAGTCCTTGGAAGTTTCTTCCCTGTGTGACTGCTCCCCAGCCTCGAAGGCTGGCATCCGTGGTCACCAGGACCTAGTCCTGTATGCCGAATCTGCGGCCCTCTAGAAGATGGGCACTCTGCAGCCACCACAGTAGACACACCCTGGTCATTGGAGACAGGGTTATCAGTTGATGCATCTGAAGATGCGATCCCGACCACTTGTCCAAGAGGTCCCACTGGAAGGTCCTTGCATGGAACCTGCCGAATGGAATTGCTTCGTATGAAGCCACCATTTTTCCCAGGACTCCTATGTGATGCACCGATACCCGTTTTGGTTTTAGGAGGTCTCTGACTAGAGATGACAGCTCCTTGGCTTTCTCCTGCGGGAGAAACACTTTTTTCTGTTCTGTGTCCAAAATCATCCCCAGGAACAGTAAGCGTGTGGAAGGAACCAGTTGTGACTTTGGAATGTTTAGAATCCAGCCATGCTGTTGTAGCACTTCCCGAGATAGTGCTACTCCGACCAGTAACTGCTCCCTGGACCTCGCCTTTATAAGGAGATCGTCCAAGTACGGGATAATTAAAACTCCCTTTTTTCGAAGGAGTATCATCATTTCTGCCATTACCTTGGTAAACACCCTCGGTGCCGTGGACAGTCCAAACGGTAGTGTCTGGAATTGGTAATGGCAATCCTGTACCACAAATCTGAGGTACTCCTGGTGAGGAAGGTAAATGGGGAAATGCAGGTAAGCATCCTTGATGTCCAGGGATACCATGTAATCCCCCTCGTCCAGGCTTGCAATAACCGCCCTGAGCGATTCCATCTTGAACTTGAATTTTGTTATGTATATGTTCAAGGATTTCAAATTTAAAATGGGTCTCACCGAACCGTCCGGTTTCGGTACCACAAACAGTGTGGAATAGTAGCCCCGTCCTTGTTGAAGTAGGGGTACCTTGACTATCACCTGCTGGGAATACAGCTTGTGAATGGCCTCTAGCACAGCCTCCCTGCCCGAGGGAGTTGTCGGTAAGGCCGATTTGAGGAAACGGCGGGGGGGAGGCGCCTCGAATTCCAGCTTGTACCCCTGAGATACTACTTGAAGGATCCAGGGATCCACCCGTGAGCGAACCCACTGATCGCTGAAATTTTTGAGGCGGCCCCCCACCGTACCTGGCTCCGCCTGTGGAGCCCCACCGTCATACGGCGGATTTGGAAGAAGCGGGGGAGGACTTTTGGTCCTGGGAACCTGCGGTGTGTTGCAGCTTTTTCCCCTTCCTCTGCCTCTAGACAGAAAGGACCCGCCTTTTCCCCGCCTGTTATTCTGGGGTCGAAAGGACTGTACCTGGTAATACGGCGCTTTCTTAGGCTGTGAGGGGACATGGGGCAAAAATGCAGACTTCCCAGCTGTTGCTGTGGAAACAAGGTCTGAGAGACCATCCCCGAATAACTCCTCACCCTTATAAGGCAAAACGTCCATGTGCCTTTTAGAATCTGCATCTCCTGTCCACTGCCGAGTCCATAAGCCTCTCCTAGCAGAAATGGACAATGCACTTATTCTAGATGCCAGTCGGCAGATCTCCCTCTGTGCATCTCTCATGTATAAGACTGAGTCTTTTATATGCTCTACGGTTAGCAATATAGTGTCCTTGTCTAGGGTGTCAATATTTTCCGACAGGGAATCTGACCAAGCAGCAGCAGCACTGCACATCCAGGCTGAAGCAATAGCTGGTCTCGGTATAACACCAGTGTGTGTATATATAGACTTCAGGATAGCCTCCTGCTTTCTATCAGCAGGTTCCTTTAGGGCGGCCGTATCCGGAGACGGTAGTGCCACCTTTTTAGACAAACGTGTGAGCGCTTTATCCACCCTAGGGGGAGTTTCCCAACGTGACCTATCCTCTGGCGAGAAAGGGAACGCCATTAGTAATTTTTTTGAAATTACCAATTTTTTATCGGGGAAAGCCCACGCTTCTTCACACACATCATTCAATTCCTCAGATGGGGGAAAAACTATTGGTAGTTTTTTCTCCCCAAACATAATACCCTTTTTTGAGGTACCTGGGTTTATATCAGAAAGGTGTAATACCTCTTTCATTGCCTCAATCATGCAACGAATGGCCCTAGTGGACATTAAATTTGACTCATCGTCGTCGACACTGGCATCAGTATCCGTGTCGACATCTGTGTCTGCCATCTGAGGTAGTGGGCGTTTCAGGGCCCCTGACGGCCTTTGAATTGTCTGGGCAGGCACGAGCTGAGAAGCCGGCTGTCCCACATTTGGCATGTCGTCAAATTTTTTATGTAAGGAGTCGACACTTGCACGCAATTCCTTCCATAAGTCCATCCACTCAGGTGTCTGCCCCGCAGGGGGTGACATCACATTTATAGGCATCTGCTCCGCCTCCACATAAGCCTCCTCATCAAACATGTCGACACAGCCGTACCGACACACCGCACACACACAGGGAATGCTCTTAAAGGAGACATGACCCCACAAAAGCCCTTTGGGGAGACAGAGAGAGAGTATGCCAGCACACACCAGAGCACTATAATAATGCAGGGACTAACTGAATTATGACCCTTTATAGCTGCTTATAGTATTAAACTGCGCCTAAATTTAGTGCCCCACTCTCTTTTTTACCCTTTCTGTAGTGTAGACTGCAGGGGAGAGTCAGGGAGCTTCCTTCCAGCGGAACTGTCAGGGAAAAATGGCGCCAGTGTGCTGAGGGAGATGGCTCCGCCCCTTTTTCGGCTGACTTTTCTCCCGCTTTTTTCTGTATTCTGGCAGGGGTAATTACCACATATATAGCCTCTGGGGCTATATATTGTGTTTATTTTGCCAGCCAAGGTGTTTTTATTGCTGCTCAGGGCGCCCCCCCCAGCGCCCTGCACCCTCAGTGACCGGAGTGTGAAGTGTGTATGAGGAGCAATGGCGCACAGCTGCAGTGCTATGCGCTACCTTGGTGAAGACTGAAGTCTTCTGCCGCCGATTTTCAGGACCATCTTCATGCTTCTGGCTCTGTAAGGGGGACGGCGGCGCGGCTCCGGGAACGAACACCAAGGACGGGTCCTGCGGTCGATCCCTCTGGAGCTAATGGTGTCCAGTAGCCTAAGAAGCCCAAGCTAGCTGCAAGCAGGTAGGTTCGCTTCTTCTCCCCTTAGTCCCTCGATGCAGTGAGCCTGTTGCCAGCAGGTCTCACTGGAAAATAAAAAACCTAATTTAAATTTTCTTTCTAGAAGCTCAGGAGAGCTCCTAGTGTGCAACCAGCTCGGGCCGGGCACAGAAATCTAACTGAGGTCTGGAGGAGGGGCTTAGAGGGAGGAGCCACTGCACACCAGATAGTACCAAATCTTTCTTATAGAGTGCCCAGTCTCCTGCGGAGCCCGTCTATTCCCCATGGTCCTTACGGAGTTCCCAGCATCCACTAGGACGTCAGAGAAATAGGATTTTAATTAACTACCGGTAAATCCTTTTCTCGTAGTCAGTAGGGGATACTAGGAATCCATTTAGTACCATGGGGTATAGACGGATCCTCTAGGAGCCATGGGCACTTTAAGAATTTGATAGTGTTCGTTGGCTCCTCCCTCTATGCCCCTCCTACCAGACTCAGTCTAGGAAACTGTGACCGAGGAGACAGACAATTTGTGAGAAGGATAAATAAGAAAAGTAGCGAGATTACGAACCAGCACACACAAACAAGAGGAAAGCCTTGCAAACCAAACTTGAAACTAGGAACAGCAACAGCTGAACCAAACAACACTACTTAACCAAGTAACAGTGCAGGAAGAGTGAAGCACCGGGCGGGCGCCCAGTATCCCCTACGGACTACGAGAAAAGGATTTACCGGTAGGTAATTAAAATCCTATTTTCTCTTACGTCCTAGGGGATACTGGGAATCCATTTAGTACCATTGGGAAGTACCAAAGCTCCCAAACCGGGTGAGAGAGTGCTGAGGTTCCTGCAGAACTGATTGATCAAACTGAAGGTCTTCAGAGGAAAAAGTATCAAACTTGTAAAACTTAGCAAATGTGTTCAAACCTGCCCAGGTAGCTGCTCGGCAGAGCTGTAAAGCAGAGATACCACGGGCATCCACCCAAGAAGAACCTACCGACCTAGTAGAGTGGGCCTGTACAGATTTTGGAACCGGCAAGCCTGCCGTGGAATAAGCATGTTGGATAGTGAGCCTGATCCAGTGTGCAATTGACTGTTGTGAAGCAGGATACCCAATTTTATTGGGATCATAGAGAACGAACAGCGAGTTCGATTTCCTGTGACGAGCTGTTCTCTTTACATACACCTTCAAAGCCCTCACAACATCCAAAGACTTTGAAGTAGCAGAGGTGTCCGTAACAACCGGATCCCCAATAGGTTGGTTGATGTGAAACGTGGACACCACCTTAGGAAGAAATTGCTGACGAGTCCAGAGTTCAGCTCTGTCCTCATGGAAAATAAAGTACGGGTTCTTGTAAGACAATGCCCCCATCTCCGACACACATCTTGCTGAAGCCAAGGCCAGCAGTG
Source organism: Pseudophryne corroboree (assembly GCF_028390025.1). Taxonomy (NCBI): domain Eukaryota; kingdom Metazoa; phylum Chordata; class Amphibia; order Anura; family Myobatrachidae; genus Pseudophryne; species Pseudophryne corroboree. The sequence continues at coordinate 591,449,361 of NC_086445.1, read as the reverse complement.
TGACGGTCTTCCACGTAAGGTACTTTACGTCCACCTCCTGTAACGGTTCAAAACAGTCCGATTGGAGGAACTGCAGTACCAAATTGAGATCCCAAGGTGCTGTGGGAGGCAAAAAGGGAGGCTGGATGTGCAAAAAACCCTTCAAGAACGTCTGGACCTCAGGGAGAGAGGCCATTGTTTCTTAAAGTAAATAGACAAGGTCGAAATCTGGACTTTAATCGAGACTAGACGTAGACCCACATCCACTCCCGACTGCAGAAAAAGCAGGAAACGCCCCAGATGAAATTCCACCGCAGAATATTGTATGCTTTCACAACAAGAGACATACTTCTTCCATATACGGTGGTAATGTTTAGACGTCGGTATGACCTTGTCAGGAATCCCTTTCCTGGCTAGAATCAACCGTTCAACTTCCGTGCCGTTAAACGTAGCCGCGGTAAGGGTAAGTCTTGATAGACGAATGGGCCCTGTTGCAGAAGATCCTCGCGAAGAGGTAGAAACCACAGATCTTCGATCAGCATCTCGAGAAGATCCGCGTACCAGGCCCTTCGAGGCCAGTCCGGAGCAATGAGGATTGCTTGAACCTTTTCCCTTTTCATTCCTTTTAGAATTCTTGGGATCAGAGGAATGGGAGGAAACAAGTACACCAGCTGGTAGACCCACAGAGTTGTCAGAGCGTCTACCGCCACTGCTTGTGGGTCTCTCTTCCTGGAACAATACCGCTTGAGCATCTTGTTGAGTCGAGATGCCATCATGTCGATCTGTGGATATCCCCACCGACGTGTCAACCACTGGAACACCTCCGGGTGAAGGCCCCACTCCCCCGGGTGCAGGTCGTGTCTGCTGAGGAAGTCTGCTTCCCAGTTGTCTACTCCCGGAATGAAGACCGCCGACAACGCCACAGCGGATCCTCTGGTGCATGTGAAGCTTGCATATAAGTTAAAGCTTATATGTGAAATGCGCATTGGTTAGCACACCACCCACACCTTCTGGGTGCTGTGTTTTTTAATGATCATACGGTCTCATCAGGCAGAATATCATATGCTAATTGTACTAGTGAAATAATCTGATAATCGGGGATACTGGGATTTATGTACCATAGGATGTTAATGTTAATTATTAGGCATACGGGCAGTCTGATTGCAATAAAACATATCTCAGCAAGGGATTATTATAGTCATATAATACTGCTAACAGCAGCGTTTGGGATAAAAGTTCATGTGCTAACTTTATGTTCAAACTACATGTTATAGAAACTATATGTGACCATAATCTGCAGAGTATGTTCCTTAGAATTTAGATAAGCCATCTGGTTTGGAACTGCTGGCTTTGAAAAATACGCTGTAGAGGGGAGATTTTGTTATATGATATTTTTTATCACTAACTCCCTGCTAAGCATGAGCATTATGTCTCAGCAGTATAATAATTTTTAATTAAATCACGACTCACGGTCCATGTTTTGTATTACTGCGCAAATGCTCCTAATTAATTCCAATTAATTTATAACTCACGGTCCGTGTGTTATATTACTGTGTAAAGCTCCCAATTAATTATGTGGGGTGAGAATACACTGCAGAGAATCGCATTGACACTTTATAACAGAGTTTGATGACTCAACAGGATATTTGTATCAGTTTCTGAGAGAAGGAAGATTTGCTACAATAAAGGATACAAGTAGCAATTCAGAATAAACTGCAGACTGGAGATACGCCCTGCTATGTGCACAATAACGCGACAGCTGGCTTTTCAGAATATGCTGCAGATAAGAGATCTGTTCTAATTTACTATTAACCTCTCGCTGTATATGAGTAGCCTAATTTCTAATTGGTGTATTAAAAATAAGAATTTACTCACCGGTAATTCTATTTCTCGTAGTCCGTAGTGGATGCTGGGAACTCCGTAAGGACCATGGGGAATAGACGGGCCCCGCAGGAGACTGGGCACTCTAAGAAAGAATTAGGACTACCTGGTGTGCACTGGCTCCTCCCTCTATGCCCCTCCTCCAGACCTCAGTTAGGGAAACTGTGCCCAAGAGATGACACAATAAGGAAGGGATTTGGAATCCTGGGTAAGACTCATACCAGCCACACCAATCACACCGTACAACTCGTGATACTATATCCAGGTAATAGTATGAATAACAAGTGAGCCTCACGAACAGATGGCTCATAACATAACAATAACCCTTTAGTTAGGCAATAACTATATACAAGTATTGCAGACAATCCGCACTTGGGATGGGCGCCCAGCATCCACTACGGACTACGAGAAATAGAATTACCGGTGAGTAAATTCTTATTTTCTCTGACGTCCTAGTGGATGCTGGGAACTCCGTAAGGACCATGGGGATTATACCAAAGCTCCCAAACGGGCGGGAGAGTGCGGATGACTCTGCAGCACCGAATGAGCAAACTCAAGGTCCTCCTCAGCCAGGGTATCAAACTTGTAGAATTTAGCAAACGTGTTTGAACCCGACCAGGTAGCGGCTCGGCAAAGTTGTAAGGCCGAGACCCCTCGGGCAGCCGCCCAAGAAGAGCCCACCTTCCTCGTGGAGTGGGCTTTTACTGATTTAGGATGCGGCAGTCCAGCCGCAGAATGTGCAAGTTGAATCGTGGAGCAGATCCAGCGAGCAATAGTCTGCTTAGAAGCAGGAGCACCCAACTTGTTGTGTGCATGCAGGATAAATAGCGAGTCAGTTTTTCTGACTCCAGCCGTCCTGGAAACATAGATTTTCAGGGCCCAGACCACGTCCAGCAACTTGGAGGCCTCCAAGTCCCGAGTAGCCGCAGGCACCACAATAGGGTGATTCAAGTGAAACGCTGATACCACCTTAGGGAGGAATTGGGGACGCGTCCTCAATTCTGCTCTATCCATATGGAAGATCAGATCGGGGCTTTTACAGGACAAAGCCGCCAATTCTGACACCCGCCTAGCCGAAGCCAAGGCCAAAAGCATGACCACTTTCCACGTGAGATTTTAATTCCACGGTCTGAAGTGGCTCAAACCAATGTGATTTTAGGAAATCCAACACAACGTTGAGATCCCACGGTGCCACTGGGGGCACAAAAGGGGGCTGAATATGCAGCACTCCCTTAACAAACGTCTGAACTTCAGGCAGTGAAGCCAGTTCTTTTTGAAAGAAAATCGACAGGCCCGAAATCTGGACTTGAATGGATCCCAATTTTAGGCCCATAGTCACTCCTGACTGTAGGAAGTGCAGAAATCGACCCAGCTGAAATTCTTCTGTGGGGGCCTTCCTAGCCTCACACCAAGCAACATATTTTCGCCATATGCGGTGATAATGTTTTGCTGTCACATCTTTCCTAGCCTTTATTAGCGTAGGAATGACCTCAACCGGAATGCCCTTTTCCATCAGGATCCGGTGTTCAACCGCCATGCCGTCAAACGCAGCCGCGGTAAGTCTTGGAACAGACAGGGCCCCTGCTGTAGCAGGTCCAGTCTGAGAGGTAGAGGCCAAGGGTCCTCTGAGATCATTTCTTGAAGTTCCGGGTACCAAGTCCTTCTTGGCCAATCCGGAACAATGAGTATAGTTCTTACTCCTCTTTTTCTTATTATACTCAGCACCTTTGGTATGAGAGGAAGAGGAGGGAACACATACACCGACTGGTACACCCACGGTGTCACTAGAGTGTCCACAGCTATCGCCTGAGGGTCCCTTGACCTGGCGCAATATCTGTTTAGCTTTTTGTTTAGGCGGGACGCCATCATGTCCACCTGTGGCTTTTCCCAACGGTTTACAATCATTTGGAAGACTTCTGGATGAAGTCCCCACTCTCCCGGGTGGAGGTCGTGCCTGCTGAGGAAGTCTGCTTCCCAGTTGTCCACTCCCGGAATGAACACTGCTGACAGTGCTAACACGTGATTTTCGGCCCATCGGCGAATCTTTGTGGCTTCTGCCATCGCCATCCTGCTTCTTGTGCCGCCCTGACGGTTTACATGGGCGACCGCCGTGATGTTGTCTGACTGAATCGGCACCGGCTGGTTTTGAAGCAGGGGTCTTGCCTGACTTAGGGCATTGTAAATGGCCCTTAGTTCCAGGATATTTATGTGTAGGGAAATTTCCTGACTCGACCATTGTCCTTGGAAGTTTCTTCCCTGTGTGACTGCCCCCCAACCTCGGAGGCTTGCATCCGTGGTCACCAGGACCCAGTCCTGTATGCCGAATCTGCGGCCCTCGAGAAGTTGAGCACTCTGCAGCCACCACAGCAGAGACACCCTGGCCCTCGGGGACAGGGTGATCAGCCGATGCATCTGAAGATGCGATCCGGACCACTTGTCTAGCATATCCCACTGAAAGATCCTTGCATTGAACATGCCGAATGGAATTGCTTCGTAAGAAGCTACCATCTTTCCAGTGATGCACCGACACCTGTTTTGGTTTCAGGAGGTCTCTGACCAGAGATGACAACTCCTTGGCCTTCTCCTCCGGGAGAAACACCTTCTTCTGTTCTGTGTCCAGAATCATACCCAGGAACAGCAGATGCGTCGTCGGAACCAGCTGCGACTTTGGAATATTCAGAATCCAGCCGTGCTGTTGTAGCACTTCCTGAGATAGTGCTACTCCGACCAACAACTGCTCCCTGGACCTCGCCTTTATAAGGAGATCGTCCAAGTACGGGATTACTATAACTCCCTTTTTTCGAAGGAGTATCATCATTTCGGCCATTACCTTGGTAAATACCCTCGGTGCCGTGGACAGACCAAAAGGCAACGTCTGGAATTGGTAATGACAGTCCTGTACCACAAATCTGAGGTACTCCTGGTGAGGTGGGTAAATGGGGACATGCAGGTAAGCATCCTTGATGTCCAGTGATACCATGTAATCCCCTTCTTCCAGGCTTGCAATAACCGCCCTGAGCGATTCCATTTTGAACTTGAACCTTCTTATATAAGTGTTAAAGGATTTTAAATTTAAAATGGGTCTCACCGAACCATCCGGTTTCGGTACCACAAACATTGTGGAATAGTAACCCCGTCCTTGTTGAAAGAGGGAAACTTTTATTATCACCTGCTGGAGGTACAGCTTGTGAATTGCCGCCAGCACTACCTCCCTGTCCGGAGAAGCAGCTGGCAAGCCGATTTGAGGAAAGGGCGAGGGGGAGACGTCTCGAATTCCAGCTTGTATCCCTGAGATACCACTTGTAGAACCCAAGGATCCACCTGTGAGCGAACCCATCGGTCGCTGAAGTACCGGAGACGGGCCCCCACCGTACCTGGCTCCACCAATGGAGCCCCAGCGTCATGCGGTGGATTTAGTGGAAGCAGGGGAGGATTTCTGTTCTTGTGAACTGGCTGTATGGTGCAGCTTTTTCCCTCTACCCCTGCCTCTGGGCAGAAAGGACGCGCCTTTAACCCGCTTGCCTTTCTGGGGCCGAAAGGACTGTACCTGATAATACGGCGCTTTCTTTGGCTGTGAGGGAACCTGGGGTAAAAATGTCGACTTCCCAGATGTCGCTGTGGAAACGAGGTCCGAGAGACCATCCCCAAACAATTCCTCACCCTTGTAAGGCAAAACCTCCATGTGCCTTTTAGAATCAGCATCACCTGTCCACTGCCGAGTCCATAATACTCTCCTGACAGAAATGGACATTGCATTTATTCTAGATGCCAGCCGGCAAATATCCCTCTATGCATCTCTCATGTATAAGACTACGTCTTTAATATGCTCTATGGTTAGCAATATAGTGTCCCTGTCAAGGGTATCAATGTTATCAGACAGGGAATCCGACCACGCAGCTGCAGCACTGCACATCCATGCTTAAGCAATAGCTGGTCTCAGTATAGTACCTGAGTGTGTATATACAGACTTCAGGATAGCCTCCTGCTTTCTATCCGCAGGCTCCTTTAAGGCGGCCGTATCCTGAGACGGTAGTGCCACCTTTTTTGACAAGCGTGTGAGCGCTTTATCCACCCTAGGGGATGTCTCCCAACGTAGCCTGTCCTCTGGCGGGAAAGGGTACGCCATTAGCAGTTTTTTAGGAATCACTAATTTTTTATCAGGGGAAGCCCACGCTTCTTCACACACTTCATTTAACTCATCCGAAGGGGGAAAAAACACTGCTTGCTTTTTCTCCCCAAACATAATACCCTTTTTTGTGGTACCTGGGTTAATGTCAGAAATGTGCAATCCATTTTTCATTGCCGTAATCATGCAACGGGTGGCTCTATTGGAATGTATACTAGTCTCGTCGTCGACACTGGAGTCAGTATCCGTGTCGACATCTGTGTCTGCAGGCGTTTTTGAGCCCCTGATGGCTTTTGAGACGCCGGGGCAGGCACTGGCTGAGAAGCCGGCTGTCCCACGGCTGTTATGTCATCGAACCTTTTATGTAAGGAGTTGACACTGTCGTGTAATACCTTCCACATATCCATCCACTCAGGTGTCGACCCCGCAGGGGGTGACATCACATTTATCGGCACCTGCTCCACCTCCACATAAGCCTCCTCATCAAACATGTCGACACAGCCGTACCGACACAGGGAATGCTCTGACTGAGGACAGGACCCCACAAAGTCCTTTGGGGAGACAGAGAGAGAGTATGCCAGCACACACCACAGCGCTATATAAACAGGGATTTACACTACACAAAGTGATTTTCCCTATAGCAGCTATAATACACAGTTTTGCGCCTAAATTTAGTGCCCCCCCTCTCTTTTTTACCCTATTGAGCCTGTAAACTGCAGGGGAGAGAGCCTGGGGAGCGTCCTTCCAGCGGAGCTGTGAGAGGAAATAGCGCCAGTGTGCTGAGGGAGATAGCCCCGCCTCTTTCTCGGCGGGCTTCTCCCGCTCTTATATTAATATATACTGGCAGGGGATTTTTACACATATATAGTTTTTAGGCTATATTATGTGTGTTTTTTCCAGTTAAGGTACATTTTATTGCAGCCCTGGACGCCCCCCCCCCGGCGCCCTGCACCCATCAGTGACCGGAGTATGTGGTGTGCATAGGGAGCAATGGCGCACAGCTGCAGTGCTGTGCGCTACCTTAATGAAGACCGGAGTCTTCAGCCCCCGATTTCCATGACGTTCTTCTTGCTTCTGGCTCTGCGAGGGGGACGGCAGCGTGGCTCCGGGAACGGACGACCGAGGCTGGGCCTGTGTTCGATCCCTCTGGAGCTAATGGTGTCCAGTAGCCTAAGAAGCCCAAGCTAGCTGCAAGCAGGTAGGTTCGCTTCTCTCCCCTAAGTCCCTCGTAGCAGTGAGTCTGTTGCCAGCAGAACTCACTGAAAATAAAAAAACCTAATAAATACTTTCTTTTACTAGAAGCTCAGGAGAGCCCCTAGTGTGCAACCAGCTCGAGCCGGGCACAGATTCTAACTGAGGTCTGGAGGAGGGGCATAGAGGGAGGAGCCAATGCACACCAGTAGTCCTAATTCTTTCTTAGAGTGCCAAGTCTCCTGCGGAGCCCGCTATTCCCCATGGTCCTTACGGAGTTCCCAGCATCCACTAGGACGTCAGAGAAAATAAGAATTTACTTACCGATAATTCTATTTCTCATAGTCCGTAGTGGATGCTGGGGACTCCGTAAGGACCATGGGGGGATAGCGGCTCCGCAGGAGACTGGGCACAAAAGTAAAGCTTTAGAACTACCTGGTGTGCACTGGCTCCTCCCCCTATGACCCTCCTCCAAGCCTCAGTTAGGATACTGTGCCCGGACGAGCGTACACAATAAGGAAGGATTTTGAATCCCGGGTAAGACTCATACCAGCCACACCAATCACACCATATAACTTGTGATCTAAACCCAGTTAACAGCATGATAACAGAGGAGCCTCTAGAAAAGATGGCTCACTACAGCAATAACCCGATTTTTTGGTAACAATAACTATGTACCAGTATTGCAGACAATCCGCACTTGGGATGGGCGCCCAGCATCCACTACGGACTACGAGAAATAGAATTATCGGTAAGTAAATTCTTATTTTCTCTGACGTCCTAGTGGATGCTGGGGACTCCGTAAGGACCATGGGGATTATACCAAAGCTCCCAAACGGGCGGGAGAGTGCGGATGACTCTGCAGCACCAAATGAGAGAACTCCAGGTCCTCCTCAGCCAGGGTATCAAATTTGTAGAATTTTACAAACGTAATTGCTCCTGACCAAGTAGCTGCTCGGCAAAGTTGTAAAGCCGAGACCCCTCGGGCAGCCGCCCAAGATGAGCCCACCTTCCTTGTGGAATGGGCTTTTACAGATTTTGGCTGTGGCAGGCCTGCCACAGAATGTGCAAGCTGAATTGTACTACAAATCCAACGAGCAATAGTCTGCTTAGAAGCAGGAGCACCCAGCTTGTTGGGTGCATACAGAATAAACAACGAGTCAGATTTTCTGACTCCAGCCGTCCTGGAAACCTATATTTCCAGGGCTCTGACAACGTCTAGCAACTTGGAGTCCTCCAAGTCCCTAGTAGCCGAAGGCACCACAATAGGTTGATTCAGGTGAAACGCTGAAAAACAACCTTAGGGAGAAACTGAGGACAAGTCCTCAATTCCGCCCTGTCCGAATGGAAAATCAGATGAGGGCTTTTACAGGATAAAGCCTCCAATTCTGACACGCACCTGGCCCAGGCCAGGGCCAACAGCATGACCACTTTCCATGTGAGATATTTTAACTCCACATATTTAAGTGGTTCAAACCAATGTGACTTTTGGAACCCAAAAACTAAATTTAGATCCCAAGGTGCCACTGGAGGCACAAAAGGAGGCTGTATATACAGTACCCCTTTCACAAACGTCTGAACTTCAGGGACTGAAGCTAGTTCTTTTTGGAAGAAAATTGACAGGGCCGAAATTTGAACCTTAATGGACCCCAATTTCAGGCCCATAGACACTCCTGTTTGCAGGAAATGTAGGAATCGACCTAGTTGAAAATTCCTCCGTCGGGGCCTTACTGGCCTCGCACCACGCAACATATTTTCGCCAAATGCGGTGATAATGTTTTGCGGTTATATCTTTCCTGGCTTTGATCAGGATAGGAATGACTTCATCCGGAATGCCTTTCTCCTTCAGGATCCGGCGTTCAACCGCCATGCCGTCAAACGCAGCCGCGGTAAGTCTTGGAACAGACAGGGTCCTTGCTGGAGCAGGTCCCTTCTTAGAGGTAGAGGCCACGGATCCTCCGTGAGCATCTCTTGAAGTTCCGGTTACCAAGTCCTTCTTGGCCAATCCGGAGCCACGAATATAGTGCTTACTCTCCATCTTATAATTCTCAGTACCTTGGGTATGAGAGGCAGAGGAGGGAACACATACACTGACTGGTACACCCACTGTGTTACCAGAGCGTCTACAGCTATTGCCTGAGGGTCCCTTGACCTGGCGCAATACTTGTCGAGTTTTATAAACATGTGGAAGACTTCTGGGTGAAGTCCCCACTCTCCCGGGTGGAGGTCGTGTCTGCTGAGGAAGTCTGCTTCCCAGTTGTCCACTCCCGGAATGAATACTGCTGACAGTGCTATCACATGATTTTCCGCCCAGCGAAGAATCCTTGCAGCTTCTGCCATTGCCCTCCTGCTTCTTGTGTCACCCTGTCTGTTTACGTGGGTGACTGCCGTGATGTTGTCCGAATGGATCAACTCCGGGTGACCTTGAAGCAGAGGTCTTGCTGAGCTTAGAGCATTGTAAATGGCCCTTAGCTTCAGGATATTTATGTGAAGTGATGTCTCCAGGCTTGACCATAAGCTCTGGAAATTCCTTCCCTGTGTGACTGCTCCCCAGCCTCGCAGGCTGGCATCCGTGGTCACCAGGACCCAGTCCTGAATGTGCGGCCCTCTAGAAGATGAGCACTCTGCAACCACCACAGGAGAGACACCCTTGTGCTTGGTGACAGGGTTATCCGCTGATGCATCTGAAGATGCGACCCGGACCATTTGTCCAGCAGGTCCCACTGGAAAGTTCTTGCGTGGAATCTGCCGAATGGGATTGCTTCGTAGGAAGCCACCATTTTTTCCAGAACCATTTCATTGATGTACTGAGACTTGGCTCGGTTATAGGAGGTTCCCGACTAGCTCGGATAACTCTCTGACTTTCTCCTCCGGGAGAAACACCTTTTTCTGGACTGTGTCCAGGATCATCCCTAGGAACAGAAGACGAGTCGTCGGAATCAGCTGCGATTTTGGAATATTGAGAATCCAATCGTGCTGCCGCAACACTACCTGAGATAGTGCTACACCGACCTTAAACTGTTCCCTGGATCTTACCCTTATCAGGGAATCGTCCAAGTAAGGGATAACTAAAATTCCCTTCCTTCGAAGGAGTATCATCATTTCGGCCATTACCTTGGTAAAGACCCGGGGTGCCGTGGACCATCCATACGGCAGCGCCTGAAACGGATAGTGACAGTTCTGTACCATAAACCTGAGGTACCCTTGGTGAGAAGGGTAAATTGGGACATGAAGGTAAG